>NW_008685338.1:677-53062 GCF_000695815.1 Acanthisitta chloris
AGCAGGAATAAAGATCTAGTAGTCTGTTGAGGTTCCTCTACATCATATCATGAAGTCACGGAAAGCCTAATATTCACCAGTCTTTCATGATGAAAATGGTGATAAAGACAATGGTGCTGTATATTATTTGGAAAGGAGTTTAGCATCCAAGCCAACTTCAGATCTTGGCATTCTTTAACTTGTGGGATTTCAACTTGTATGTCTTCCAAGCCAGCACAATATCCTGTTGAGGTTCCTCTACATCATATCATGAAGTCACGGAAAGCCTAATATTCACCAGTCTTTCATGATGAAAATGGTGATAAAGACAATGGTGCTGTATATTATTTGGAAAGGAGTTTAGCATCCAAGCCAACTTCAGATCTTGGCATTCTTTAACTTGTGGGATTTCAACTTGTATGTCTTCCAAGCCAGCACAATATCATCATCATGAAGTTATCATCATATGTACTACACTATGTCTCAGAGAGAAGGATTAAAAAAGCTACTGTGACTACACAAGCAAGAAAAAGTATGTGTGTCTGTAGTGAAGACAGCCCACTGGGAGCCAGGGGTTCTGCTTCTTGTTCTATTTATACATTTAGATGCTTCAAGGGTTAGGCCCCCATGAGACACTCTTTTCACAGCTAAAAATTTTCCTTGCTTCTGCCTACTGCAAGGATTTCTGCTATCTCAACTACAGAAATAGGTGACAGCAGTACCTGTTTAACATTCCCCTTTAAAGCAGTAGCATGAGAACAGGAGGTGCTTTGAAACAAACTGTAGATAGTAAAAGGGTAAAGATTTAGAGAAGAAGACATAAGGTTGAGTCCATCCCTCTTTGTTTCTGTCCTTTGCACTCCCACTCCCAAAACAGTTCTTTCTGGCCCAAAAGCTGAATGACTGTCACAGTTTTTACTTTCATGCTCATCCCTCCACAGTAACTTGTTTTTTGCACATTTTACACATGGCATCATCTTGTTCAATTTTAAGCTGTATATTAAGGTAGCACAATAATTTCATGATCTATATTCTTGGCCCAACCATCTAGATGCCTGTGAAATCAGTATTTGTTTGCAAGGGAAATTAAAATATTTTTAAAGGCAAAACCCCTTCTATTTCAGGGAATTTGCACTTGCCAGTTGTTAGTGTTCTCAAGGAGGCAGCAATGTGAAATGGTCACTCTTACCTTTTCTTGCTTAAAATTCAAATTAATCAGAGATAATGTACTAATAAGTAAATACATAAATATGCCTTTCAATTCAGCAACAGGTTTTTACGTTAGTAAGTGCAAAGTTTAGACATAATCATCAGCCCATTGTTTCAAGAAGTCTTGGGGTTAGGGCATAAACTCCCTGCAAGATCAGTTTGTCACTACACCAGTTCAGGACATCTGTCTGTAGAATAAAGCCCAACATTTAGATCGAACAAAGAAATCATTGGTTTGTTTCAAACTGCTTCTTCCACCATAAAGTTTATGAAAAATGAACTTCGCATGCCAACATGAAAAATAAATCAAAACTCTTTATTAGGTAAGGGATGAGAAGAACAAGACTATGAGGTATGTTTGAAGCTTTGCTATATCAGTTAGCTGAAATAATGCAATATGTGTTCTATATATGAACTATTTTTTTGAGTCTTGAGAAGTAACAAAGTTTGAGCTCAAAGTACAATAAGCATCTCATAAAATAAAGAGCAAATGTACAATATATAGATTGTTCAGTGTGTTCTTTAAGTAATCATTTCTTGATGTCATTCTGAAGCACAGATTGGATTATTTTTTGTTGCCTCCAAATACTATTAGGGCAAATACTTTTTATTGATGTTTACAAATGTAAACTGGCATTTCAAACTAAAACTTAAGTCTGCAGATTTTTTCTTATTAGAATTTTACATGACTGAAGGCACACCAAAATGTCCTGTAATGAAAGCATTTTACAGTGGTTGAATATCAATGTGCAGCATGCAAAGTTCATTATAATGCTGAACATACTAGAAAATGTGTCAGTTTTTAATGCTTATGGCTGATAATGCCATCAGAATAAGTTCTGGTTGATTGCCACATACAGAGCAAGAAGAAGATGGCACTTAAATAAAATTACTGTTTTCATATTTCTATTTACAGGTATTCTGCATGGCAGAAACAAACACTTAAAATTAAGAAGGCTGAACATTAAAATTTAGTGCAATACCCCTGTAAATATTGTCATTCACAGCATACCTGTAAAGTAATACAGCCTGTTCAGTATGACTCCCTAGAGAATTTCACCTCATCTGCTTTTGTTCTCTCATGTATATTTCAGATTGCACTCTATTCCAATGTCTTTATTTAGGACAATAGCATGGCTACCAACTCCAGCTGTGTTTTGAGAATGACTCAGAGAACTTTAGGATCTAAGATGTTCAAAACAGGTATCCCTACTGAGCAGCTGCTCAGAAAGCATTAGGTAATTTGACAACAAGTTGAAGTGCAGGAGGTTATTACAATTGATATGTGGGAAAGGAGAATAGAAAAAAACTAACAACAGGAGAAGATACTCAGCTGCTGAAAGAAAAAGCCAAAATCACAGGTCAACACGGTATTACTTCTGTGGCAGATTGACATAATTCGTTTCCTTCCCAGAGGGGAAAGGAATTCCTTTGTTACCCTTTACTTAAATCAAACTCAAAGTATATCCTGGGTGCCTCTAAGCATTTGTTAACACAGAAAAAGACCCTACAAGTTTGATAATTTAAGAGTTTTCCAGTTGCTGTCATAACCAAGATGCATCTTCAAAAGTAGCTTCAGTAGTTTTGAAAGATTTTCTTTGTATACCAAAACAAAGTTCAAAACCATGGTCTACACTTTGGGACTATGCATAGATAGTCACATTGACCACCCTAAAGCTGTGATTCCTATAGGAATCCTTTCCTCCTAATTCTCAGAAAACAAATGACAAGAATGACTTGTTGAAACTAACTGGGATGTGCTTCTGCATCACAAGCAAACTACAGATGAGAATATCAGGGTTTAAGATTGTGAAAACAGCATTCTTTTTAAAGAATAATCTAAAGAGGACATCCTTGAGTAAGGCCATACCCAAATTGCTAGCTTAGGTTTGAGTTCTGTGTCAAGGTTTCTGACTGTCATTACCTGTTTCAGTTCAGTCAATTTTTTTCAGAGAAGTTTATAAATCTTTTGCTTATGTGCAGAGATGATCTAGCCAGAAGAAGTAAGAGCTTAATTCACAGATGCTACTGTCACAATGTAAAGTCAGGTTTAGACATATTTAATAGAAAGGTCTCATCTGAGATACTTGGCATGACAAAAATTTCCTAATACAACATTTAAAATTTTTCAAAACAACCAATGTTGTAGCTGCAAGTGAGACGGGTACTGTTACCTGGTTACTACACTGGGACAAAGCTGATTTCAGCTCTTCAAAGCTGGAATAATCATCTCTTTCTCAGTGCTACTCCTGCTATCCATTCCCTTACAAAGACAGAAGGAATAAGGTAAATGCTAAAAATTGTTATTGCAAGCTTTATTCATTTTTTTTTACCAGAGGGCAAGACATAGAAGGAAATAGGGGTTCATATGTTAGTAGTTAATAGCAATTACTGATTAATATCAATTCTTGAAATGAAAACAGTTCTATGAAAAGACCCCATCAACACATGCGATATAGGGTTTTTCATCATTATGGCCCTAAATATAGTTTGAAAGAATTGATGTGTTGTTCCTGCCAAATGAGATGTTTTCTGTAGATATGAAGACTTGGCCTGGGCTATATTTTGTAAGAGACTGCACATTCTTAAAGCCCTGCCACAGCTATGACAGGGTCCAAATGCTCTGTATCCTAGTACCGCAATGAGATGTGGGTGACCTGTCTTGAATGAGGGATATGATGTACACCATCTAAAGGAATAAAGTCAGGAAGAAAAGGAATGAAGGATATATGTGCTATTGTCTCTCTCAAGACTACAATATAGAGGAAAACCCAACCACTTGGTGGATAGTGTGTGCTATACCTGTTCTGTTTACACTCCTTATCAATTTCTTAAGAACCAAAAATTAATGAAAGCTAAAGGGTACAGCTGGTTGGTCTCAAATCTGCTGTGGCCAGAGAGCAAAACGTTTTTCACTTTTCAGGCTGCAGCAGTGGTACAGAATTGCCTGTGTAGGTAGCATCTGTCCAAGGGTAGAGGAAGGAGCATGCATGAGGATTTCTGGTCTATCAGCTCAGGTTGCTTGCCAAGACATCTGTGTCAGTCCTTGATTACTGACTGGTATAAAGTTCTTTGGGGAGAGCTGAGCAGGGAGATCTCCTGAAATCTAAAATAACCTTGTTCAACATAATGGGGATGTTTTGTTGCTTGTTTTGTTGTTTTAATTGCTGGTAGTGGGTTTTTTTTAACCTGTAAGAAAAGAGGCCAGAATACACCTATAACCTCCTTCCTGCTCTGACATTTAATCTGCCTCAGGTGTATTACATCATCAGTCTTTACTCTCAGATCTCACCAGAAGAGTTGCATTGTTGTTTGTGCTTGGGGAAGAGGGGATGCACATCTTCTTTGGGCACAGTGTGCTTCTGTGCATGCAGAAAATAATGCTTAGCATGTGTTTGGGCTAGTGTTGGCACTACACGGCTGTCAGTGCTGTCCAGGATTTTGTTTTCCTAGCTGAGAAATGTGGGAGAAAGGCAATGTGATTTAACCAATCTGCTCAGAGAAAAGGCAGTTATTTCCTTTTCTCCCTCTCAGTCCTTCACGGCTGTGAAAAATCTGTCAAACTCTGGCTTTTCCCATTGCCACCTGCCCTTCTCCCACTGGAACCCTTATCTTCTTCTATTTTGCTCTTCAGTATCAGGGAACACCAATATGTGTAGCCACTTGTAGTTGTCTCAAGAACATAGGAAAAAGAATCTCACAGATCAGGTGAAGGAAGAGGAGGGACTGGATCAGCAAAATCAAAAGATCTGCACAGAAGACCCACTGTTCCCATTCTGTGGCAGTTTTGGCAGGGCATAGCAGCAGCTGTGCAGCTTTGCAATTTCATTTCAGCAACAGTCACAGTTTTTAAAGTATTATCAACCACGTCTGGTGAATGCATGTGCTCTGGCAAAATTCAGCCATCACAGCAGCTGCAGCTGTGCACCTTTCCTAGCAAACCAAAGTTATTCCTGTGAACATGAGAAATATTTGTTGACTTGAAGGTGTCTCCTTAGACTGTGACGGTTATTCTGGGGGCTGCGTCTAACAGTTGTGTGATTCCAAACTTTGAATTTTTTAGACATTTACAGTATATGATATAATTTCTTCAGGCTAAAACTATCCAGTTGGATAAAACTATACTAAAGCCAGTTAAGGCAATTTAAACTCTAGTCACCTAACCATTGCCAATGTTGTGCTTCAGCTAAGAATAGCTAAAATAAACTAGACAGGTCTAGACAAGGCCAGGTAAATCCTTAGGCCCTTACATACCTAAGCTTGTACAAGATTGTGGTCCATTAACAGAAATGGGAACAGCATAATTACTGCAGAGCTATACCATGTTGAACCTTCTTCTACTGTGGGAATACATGTTTCTTGTAAAGTGTGGGGCTTTACAGCAAACCCAAGTAACTATTGATTCCAATATCTTAATGTATTTCATTAACCCTGGAAGGTATCACACACCACTTCATGCTCATCGCTTATTTCAAAATAGTATAAATCGTGGCTATGGAAGGTATCACACACCACGCTCATCACTTATTTCAAAATAGTATAAATCGTGGCAGTTGTGTTTAAGAGAAATTATTTTAATCATTCTAGATTAATAGCTTTATAAATATTTAGTTTTGTCTGATGAAGTCAAATAACAGGATTGTGAGGCTTAGTTGGTTAATATTTTTGCAAAGCGCAAGTGGTTTTTTCATGCCACTAACAGGCCTAGCTAAAGACCATACACCATTTATAATACCATAATCACCAATCTTGTCTTTTGATGTACTGTGCTAATTTAAAATAAATCCTCTGCTGAGCTAATTAGGAAGGTGCATTAATCCCAAATAATACCATGTGGAGTTTACATTTTCTTCTGTTACTTCCCTCTGAAAAAAGCCATTTATAATGTAGAAAGACAATGACAGTCCATTGTTTCACAAGCAGTGTCATGTCAAACATCCCCACTGCCTAACCTTCCAAGAATTCCAAGTACCTGTAATTCAACTCCTCATTTAGAACTAAAAAAATATCTTGGTCTTCCTTTTCTGACAAGAAACAGAAAAATTCCATATTTATACATGTCATTGTCTTCTAGCCAAAGAGACATTTGTTAAGCAGCAAATACCTCATTCTCTTCCATACCTTTTCAGTAGCTTTATTCTTTGTCAACCTTTCTCCAAGTGGTCCTAGAGAAAGCAAATTGAGTAAAACAAAAATGTAAATTGTATGTCAGAAATTATTAGGAGAGAAATGAAATGCAAAACATAGAAAATTACTGTGTCATTGAATAAATGTATGTTTCACTTCCTACTTAAATACCGATTCCCTCTTTCAGGGATATAATAACAGGTTGAAAAGTAAGGTTCAAGAAGGTCTCTACATCAATCACAAGGATGGACCTTCTTGCATCTGAGAAACAACTGAATAAAGTAGAACTATCAAGCAATCAAGGGAGATATGATACAGGTCTACAAAGTCAAGGAGGTTGCAAAAGAGTGAACAAAATGTAAAAATTAAGGGCATCAAATTGTGTTAAAAGTAATTAAAAATAAAATTTTCAAAAAAAAATAAAAGAAATAAAAGTTATGATTCCTCCTCTTAAATTCACTCTAGAAAGCTGAAAGTATAAACTAGTTCAAAGATGGAGCAGATGTGTGTAAGGAAGATAAATTCAATGATGCACAGAAATGAGATATGGCTCAAAAGCTTCCAAGACATAAATGGTTATGGCTTGACAATGCATGAAAGCTGCCATACATGCTGAATCTAATCTCCTTTCTTTGTAATATTTTAGCTGCTAATATAGGCAAGATACTGGTATCTTTGACCTGAGCCAATACAGGTGTTTTTACATTCTCTGTGACTTTTTCTGCCATTTCTCTTAGTGCCTCTGAAGCCTTCCAAAGAGGCCCACAACCTTTTTATCTTCTGTCACCATTCTCTTTGTGCTACAGTTTTTCAGAACAGATGTCTGCTACTGGGAACTGTCACAGCTAGAAGAAGTGGAGATCTTTGCCCAGGCTGGTACAGTGGAAGAAAAATTACTGCATTACAATAAGGTTATCATTAAGCTAAAAGTAGTTAGATTATAATTTTATGAAGTTCATGTCCTGCAAATACAGACATTGAATATCATTCCATTATGACAGTTATGTGGTTCTAGTACAAGAATCTGTCTAGGGTGAAAGTAAAACAAGCCCCTTTAGCAACATGCTGGTTTATACTGATCAGAACATGAACAATACTTTCACTTTTGAATTCATGATACTATACAAGCCCATTTCTTTGTAGAGGGCTACATCACTAAGCTCTTTTTATTCTTATGGAAAACTGATTATTCCATTCAACAGTAGTTAATTTCTCTAATCCACAAATACACAACTTATTAATACCATATTTTTAAATACAATAAGCTCTTTGTAACATGAGGAATTATTGTATATCTTTTCAGTGTCAGTTGCCCTAAGGGGGTATTATTTCTTCCTGTCAAAATAACGCATCTAAAAGAATAGAAATTGAAATAATATAAAACACATTTGACCAGGGTTGTTTTCAATGCATGTAGAAGCAGAAGGAAAAAAACCTGCAAGTAGCAGCACATGAAAATATCAGAGATCTCTCATCAAAATTCACTAAGAAAAGCAGTTTATGAGAAAAGCTTATCTTGCAATGCCTTCTGAGTATCTGTGGGCAGTAGGTACAGCATTCAGTAAAATGGTGAGGGAGTGGTATGACTCTAGAAAGTCTTGTTCTCCAAGCAGAGCCCATGACCTATTATAACTGCCTCCCTTGAGAAGAGATATCAGCACAGCTTGTTCTAAATGTGACTGTGGAACAGTTTGTTATAAGCAGAAGTCTGAGCCAGTTGTAGACTTTTTTCCCCCAGCTGAAGCAGATCTGCTTCAAGGTCCAAAGACCTGTTATTGCTCACAGTTTCCCTTCCATCCTATTATCAGTAGCAGAAATTCTTGATCAAAATATCTCCACAACCTTAAAAATGAAAATGTCAGACTACACCTAGATACATCAATGAGTAATCTGGCCACGACTTCTAACTTTGAAGAAAGACAGAAAATATCACCATATGTTTTTATAATCGCATGAAAGTTGGGGTCTGAAAGAAACACTACATTTACAAGAGCAGTTCCTTTCACCATAAAAATGTGTATTGTTACGTGGTATATAGGTGGTTTTTATAAGTCTGAGAAACACAATAAACAGACCTGAAAGATGGCACCATTTCAATCTCCAGAAAAGTGTTTATTGTTTTATCTTGCTGCTGGACCAGTGTCATTAAGCCTATATTACTCCAAGGGCAAGAAGGAATATGAATTACAGTTGCTATATTTAAAATAGTATGAAATTAGATGGCTATCTGTTAAAACATACAAAACTTTGGAAAACAAGAAATAAAACATATATTTCATTTAGAAAAACCCCAAACCACTATTTCTTCACTTGGAAGTTATATAAACTTCGCCAAATAATCAGGTAGTGACACCTGATCATGGTCAAAAAACCAAAAACCCCAAATAAATGGTGCTAAAATGAGCTTCTTTGTATGTTTTCTCTTTAGCACTTTCTAGAACTGCTTATTCTTTGGTTTTATAGTGTGTTTCTATTTTAAAAATCATAGCAAGATTCAGGTAAGGTATATACACATAGTTACAATACCATAAAATGGTAAAAAGGTAGCTATTTTCAAATTCAAACACTTCCTTGTTTTATCACCTTTGCATGTAAGATTTAGAAGCCTGTTTTCCTAAACCCACTGTCAATAATAATGAGTATATTTTCTAAATAACTGAGGAGTCTGCATTTGGTCCTTGATCATACTAAAGCAGAACTGAAACACTATAATTTTAAGAACTGTCTTTTTAAGTAGGATTCCAACCTCTTGCTAATGAGTGCAGTTCATTCACAGCAAAATTAAATGTCATTTTATCACTGCTGATATAACTT
The DNA here is from genome assembly GCF_000695815.1 of Acanthisitta chloris. Taxonomy (NCBI): domain Eukaryota; kingdom Metazoa; phylum Chordata; class Aves; order Passeriformes; family Acanthisittidae; genus Acanthisitta; species Acanthisitta chloris. The sequence goes on from NW_008685338.1 coordinate 9,807, forward strand.
GCAAGATACTCATCAAGGTAATGTCAAATATTTTTTAATTCATTCTAGCTTCAAAAGAAGTTACTGTCAAGATTCTGTGTTGTCCCTGGTTTTGCTTTTTCCCCCCACCCAGGTTTCAATTTTTTACTGCTCAAACTGATGCTTTTGTTTTCTTTTTCTTCATTTTCCAAATGGATGCTGAGGAAATCACCACATCAAAGCTGAGAGAAACATGCATGGGAGCTAAAGGAGAGGAAGAACAAAGAACTTGAACAGAAACCAAGGATATTTTTAGTTTCAGGTTGAGTTAAACTGACTGATTTTTTTTTTTTTATTATCCAGGTTATTATACATGATTTGTGAACAATATTTTATATTACCTGGAATAATTACTTTACTTTTTCAGAAACTCATTATATGTGTAAATAGACCATGCATATAAATAATTGGGGTTTTGAGCCCTGAACAAAATTTTAGAATGCATATTGCTATTAAACATTGCTGGTTCCATTTCTGGTTAGAAAGTTTTATTAATATTTGTGTGTTTATATTAATCTATTTGATGAATATAAGTGCAAGTCTCATTTATTTCCTTTCAAATTTGTAGTTATTGAAATGTTTTCATGAATTACAGAATCACCAAATAGGTTAGGCTGGAAGGAACAACAGTGGGTCATCTGGTCCAACCTCCCTGCTCAGGCAGGATCATTCTAGAGCACACTGTACAGGATTGCACCCAGACAATTCTTGAATAGTTGCAGTGAGAGAGGCTCCACAACCTCTTTGGGCAACCTGTTCAGTATGTGATTACCTATACAGTAAAGAAGTTCTTCCTCATATTCAGATGGAACTTCCTTTGCATCAGTTTCTGCCTCTTGCCTCTTGTCCTATTCTTGGCACCACCAAGAAGAGCCTGGCTCCATCTTCTTGACACTTTCCCTTCAGATACTCAAGTATCTATATAAGTTTTCAATGGTGTTTGTGACTGCAAGACTTTCATCTCCAAAGTAGATACTACTATCATTTGTATTTAACTCAGAAGTTCTAGGACTCATTTAAAACATCTGTTTTCTAAAAATCATGTGTAGATAAGAATAACCAGTGAAGTAAATTGCTTTCAATCCAATCTCATTAACTGATCTTGTAGCATTAACATATACAACAATTCCATCCTAGAAAACAGTTGTAACAGACTGTCTACAGGAGTTAATCCATTTTTTTCAGTACATTGTCCTCCTTTCTCTTCAGCCCTCACAAATGAGTAATTTTTTCCAATTTTAATGCTGTTTGCAAGTAAGTCTGGGTCCATTTTGAAGACTTGCTCTGCCTTTCTCTTAATACGATTATCTTCTCACAATACCAATAATCACAGATGTGTGTGCTGAAAAGCAGCTAAGCTATACCTATCCAAACTGCGTCTTGTTCTGGTTAAATCTTGTTTATTTAGTGCTGAAAAGCAGTTAAGCTATACCTATCCAAACTGCATCTTGTTCTGGTTAAATCTTGTTTATTTTATGAATACATTTTCCTGAAAGAAGTGTATTAATTACACAGAAGGCCATTTACTCAGGATGTTGCCTATCTTGAGACTTCTACGAACAAAAACCAGTTCTCAAGTGAAGCTTCAAAACTCAAATTGCCAAAATTTTGAGCTGATAAGCATGACCATGATGTAGGGGTTGTTCAGGTTATGTTTTCCTTAAAAGGTTATAGCTTAATTAATAGAAGCTTCAATCCTTAACTGAGCCCTGGTAAGAGACCATGTATTGCACGGTCAGTGCAATTCCATATTGGAATGGAAACAATAGGTCTTTAGATAATTCTAACCTAAAATGCACAAACAAGGGATTATTGCAGCTCTGATGAGGGTCAGCAATTTTCAAGTGTGGGGCAGTGACTTTCTTTGTATTCTGCTGACCTTCTAACATTCTTGTTTTTACTTTTATTCTCTCTGACACAAGTTACCTCAAGTCAATCTTGTTCTGTAAGCATTTTTCTAACTGAAATGTGTGGACCTGTTTTCTAATCTAGTGTTTTCACATCAGGGATAAAATTCTCACATGTGACAACTCTTTCTGCATTAAAAAATATAAGACACCTGCTCTGGCAACCCAAAGAAATTAATATCTTAGATACAGAATACCGCCTCATCACTAAGCTATTGCTAGTACCTGTCAAGTAGTTAGTCACCAGATTGTAGATTAAGAGCTACTTTATATAACTTTTATTGCTGCATATAAATACTGTTAAGGACTTGAGTTTGAGAATGTATACCCACTTCAAAGCTCACATTCTTCAATCTTGTACTTTGAGATAAAGAGGTTTTGCTCATTTTTTAAAGCAGCTGATGCCCAAGATGCCACATCTTCCCTATGACTGGTAATACAGCTTAACAACATCTCCTTTATTAGCAGTAAACTGCCCTAAGCTTGCTTTTCCTGTAATTATATTCTTAGCTTTATTCTTTCCTGGTGACTCTTGGCAAGACTCTAGAAGCAGCCATTTGAAGATTAAATGTTTCAGCTCCTTGAGAAATTATTCTTGATTTGTCCTTCAATCACAGGTTTTCTACAGGGATTGCAATTTTGAGTATTTTGCCATAGCAGTGGAAAATGGTTGGAAACAACCAGTACCCTTTCCATTTTCCTTTTCCAGAGTCAGATTCAGTTGTCCATTAAAATCCTCATGGAATTTTAGTAGTGTCATTACACAAAAGCCAAGGCTGACCTGCGTGAACAAAGTGCCATAAATGTGATGAAACTGGTGTCATTCAACAGCAGCAGAGATTAACCAGACCTACACAGTCAGTTCAGTACTTGGTAAAAATAGAGCATAATGACATGAAGCTTCTTAGGATGAGGAAAAGGTGGTAGAGAAATTGTAAAAGCCATTATATATTTTGTGCAGAGGAAAAATAGCTGCTGCTGAAGGAGTGACTACATAGATGCTCTACTTACACATCCTGTCCTTCAGAAAAAAATTTCTTTTGATGTATTTTTGTATCTGTTTCAACCTATAATCCTACCTTCTTATACTGAACAACCCAATATGCACCTCAGTTACCTGAAAACAATATTTTTATGCTTTTGAATAGTTGTCAAAATAGAAATAACATGTTGACTAAACACCCAGATTTTGCTATGTTGTCTGCGGAAGGTTACTAAATTGAAATGAGTGAAAAAAGTTTCTATCTGTTGAAAATGAAAAGGCTTGTAAAATTTAGAAGGAATAAAATATCAACTCTCACCAAACATTTCTAAATTGAACACAATGATATTTGTGAAAGACCGATTAACTGAGGGCAAGAATGTCAAAGTTTAGATTCTTTAATTTCATAATGCCACAGATTTCGTAACACAAGACTTGATCTTTAGGTAAAATCTTATCAGAAATTTCAGAAAAAGTCTCACTCTTCATGTTTTTCTAAAATTGTTCTGCATAGTATAGCTGCCACAGGTGTGTAGTTTTGTGGTTGAGATTTCGTCTGTTGAAACCTGATACTGTACCAGACTTCTTGCTTTGTAGTGTGAAGCTAGATAAGAAAGCAGAATTTAGTAACTATTATAGTAATCTCCAACTGGAAAGGTACATTAATGTGACTGATAAATGCTTGGCCTTTATGAACACTAATACATTGCATTTGAAAGACTTGTTAAATAGATCTGTAGACTTGGGGTTTAAATAATAGTATCTTATCAGCTTCTTCAAACACAAGGTGGAAAGGACTTACCACAGCTCTCTAGCAATATTCACCCAGATGCAACAACATATATATGAATCATAAAATTGTGGAATCATCAAGGTTGGAGGAGACCTTCGACACCATCAAGTGCAACCGTTCTGAAAACAGAAACAGTTGAAGTATAAATTCTTAACTGAAATACTCCAATCATTCTGAAAACAGAAACAGCTGAAGTATAAATTCTTAACTGAAATACTGCATAATCAAAGATTAAACAGAATGTACACACACACAGGTCAGGACTCTTTTATTGTCTAAAAATATATCTTGAAATCCTACTTGTCTAAATTTCTTAGAACATGTAAAACTTTTAATGCTTGTTTCTATCTCAGAAATAGCATCAATATTGGTCACCATGAAGAAAACTAACTCTACCCCAGTCAAAACCAGCACACCTTCACACACTCTCCTGCACAAACTGTTGTGACACTCACCTCAGGCTCTGCTCCCTGTTTGCAAGTTTGGCTACTTGGGCTCTGCAGTTTGGGTTTCTATGTTTCAGCATTAAGTAATTTCTTGTGATGAAGTTATTTTCTAATGAAGGTTGGAGAGGGAATGCTACTTTTGTATGTGCTAAAGCACCTGAATCAACATTAAAATGAGGTCACAGCTTGCTTCTGGCACAGATAATGAGGTTTGTCTCATTTGACAGTCTTTCTGGCTCTTCTCCATGTCTGTCCTTATTATGAAATATGTAATCTTTTATGACAGCACTTTTACACAAAATCAGGGGCAAAGTGTATGAATCTACTTGATACATAAAATTTTACTGTTTCTGACCAACAGATGGAAGATATTGATTAAAACTGAGTCACTTTTTAATGTTAATTGGACTGAGATCACATATACAATAGACTTCAGTTTTAAAAAGGCTTCATACTGAAGTAGATTTTGGACACTGCATATTTCATTACTGTATAGTTGAATCTACAAATTACTGCCTCAAAATGCACAACAGTTCTCAAAAGAGCACCTTTAGTATCTTATACTGAAAAGCAATGAGGATGAAACAGGTGCTTGTCACATTTTTCCAAAGCTATGTTTGGTTCCTTTCTTATTTTTGTCATGGAGAAATGAGATGATCAACAGAGAATATTTAGTTTGTATGTGCTTTCATATCTCACCACTGTGCACATTTACCTGGATTTTCATTCAGTTAACCTATAGCTATCCTCACCTACATATGAAAATGTTCTGAAGAACTATTTTTAAGGAAAAAATTTCAGTTGTGGAAATACTAAACCCTGAACTAAGGTTATGAAAAAATTTGTCCACAATGTTATAATTTAAACACATCAAGAATTTCTGTATCTGACAGGAGTTATAGAGGTGATGAGGGAGCTCTAGGATACAAATACTAACCTGTTGTTTCTTTTTATTTTTATATAAAGGAAATCTCATGTAATGCCTATGTAGCATATAAAATTATGCTAAGGTTTAAGAAAGTTTAAATGATGTAGGCAAAAATATAATATGTGATAATTCATTTGCTCATTCTGCATGGAAAATTTTTACCTGTACTCCATTACACCTTCTTCCCTTTCTGTTGTTAACATCCTTAGCAGATGCAAAGGACTAAACATCAGCCTGTGACCTGGCATAATATTATTAAGAAATATGAAATTCTGTCCTCAGCTAACCTGGAACAGTGAAATTTTTTTCAGTAATTAACTTTTCACTTTCTTTCCATTGACAACCAGGAGATAGAAGGAATTAATTTCTTAAGATGGCTATCTTGAACACCTGGACAGCTGAATGACTTGGACTACAAAACCTGTTTCGCAGGAAAAGTGATCTGAAAGGCCTTCTCACAGATGCTGGGCCATAATTCTACTTCTTGATGTTTAACTGTGAAACAGAGGGGATCGTAGGGAAAATTTATAAGGATGCCTGAAAACTTAAATGAAACTCTGTGCTTGCAGCATACTAGCCAGAGCTGCAACTAATATGATTCTACCTCAATTCCTTTGCACTTCATGGACTTAGGTTGATTTATACCATTTCCAAAGAACAAAGTCTTGAGAAACTGACAGCTTTATTATGGTTGTGACAGTTGACAAGGTAGCTACATGCTCTACACCATGACAAATACCTTTAGGACCCCAAAAGAAAGAATTACAAATTTAAAATATTTCAGCTACAAGTCTAAAAAACTGTGTCCAACCATGAATCTTGCCTTAATGGTTCTATTCTCTTTCCTAAACCATACCAGGAAAATCAGCACATTTGAGCATAAGGGGAAAAGTGACAATAAATTTTATTTTACTGTACAGAATAAGTGATCATTTCTATTATTAAATGTTAATAGATTATTTCAGTCAGAGAAATGGGAATATTTGTTTCTATTTGAAATGCAGATATTTACAAATTGCAGTTTGGTGAAAAATGGCCATGACATTATTCTCACCCACAGCATTATTCTTCATGTCATATCAAAACATGTTAAATTATAGTTTTACTGAGATCTCAGAGAAATGATACAAAAATAAAAAATAAAAACAGACAACAGAATTACCATAGTAATCTTTTCCATATTTTTTATGTAGACTTCCTTGCAAATGTATCAAGAGCTTATGTGCAAGTGCATGTCACATAATTTCAAGTATAAATTTCTAAAATAAAAAATTAGAGCCTGATTTTTAAAAATTATGTCTTTTTGTAGACATAATTTTGTAGACATGCTGTGCAAAGGTAGCATCATGCAAAACTTTTATACTTTTGAACAGAAATTTTATACTTTTGAACAGAAGTTCCAAAAAATTCTTATATGTGATAAGTATGTATTCTCAAATTCTCATATTCTCATTTTAGCTCACTTCAGAGATGAGCAGCAATGATTCGGAAACATTTGCTGAATAATTTTAATATATAAATAGAAGAGCTAGATGTGCAGAAACACCATAAGTGGAGTAACTAATGGTTTGATAAGCTCAGTGAAATGGATGGTCGAATATGAAGATTCTGAATTAAAAAGGGCAAAAACTTGTTCTTTGTCCTTGTGTATTCTGAAGGAATATAAGAACCATTGCCTTGTCAACTTCTGACTAAATTCTAGCCTGATAACTTATCCATAGGTTTATTTATTTCTGTGTATAATTTTATATGTATATGCACTCATACTTTCCATTTTGTTCAATAATATAAAAAGGTTCCATGAATCCTGTTCTATTTTCTGAACTAAAATCAACATTAAAACTTGAAAATTTTCTGAAGAAGAAATAAATCCTTCCATCCTTCTTTTTTCCAGCCCTCGGCTCTTGGCAACTTGAACAATACCTGCATGCTTCCAGGCAGTTTATGCTGGTTAATGTTTGAATGTGTTAAGCAACCTTTTCCATCAGTACTCTTGAGACCTAAATTGTTGAGACCTAAATGTAGAAAAAAATCAACAATGAAAGTAGTCTGAAGTAAGCAGCATAATTGTATTTCATATGAAGTTTGATTTACATCTTTGATGAGAGAAGAATTTGAGAGGTTTAAATTAGTCATGAATTTTTGTGTGTGCTGAAAATTACATCAAATATTTAAACTGACTGGAACACCTGGGCTAAATCTACAGAAGAGCAGGTACTCAGCAATGCAGGGAGTATTTAAGCTAGCTACAGGGCACTTTATAAAATATTTGGGGACAGTCACATAAAGCAAGTAACAGCAAAAATGGTATTGAATGAATAGCCAGTAACACAGATTATTAAAAATGCCAAGTTGAGCACTGTAGCTCAGCCTCTGACACTCTTGTGGATGCAAATGACTCACTCTACAGAGCAGAGAGGAAATATCACCTTGAAGAGAGGTGAAGTTCCCAGCTAAAAGAAGGCTTACCACTAGCACAATAGATCAGTAGCCTAGACTTACTGCAGATGTGCTTCTCAGTGACACTGCCTGCTCAGAGCACTCTCATTTAATTACATGCTCTGAGTGCACCAGGGACCTGTGTCTTCAGATGTAAAGAAGAGTTACTCTGCAAATAACTTAAGATGGTTTGAGGAGAAACAGTTATGTCTAATCAAGATCCAGATTCCAAAACCTCTCCTTTCTTTAGTGATGTATGGTTCAGTAGCTTCATGTTAAAGAGAAATGAAAGGAGAGACAGGAGAAACGGGGATAACTGCCTCTTCTGGTTACAAAGATTGGAACTAACAATCCTTCTGTGAATATTTTATTATTGCACTCTAAGGTACTATGAAGTCCTTCCTGAAGATATCTATACATTGCATGCAGAAGTTCAACACTCATTGGACCAGAGAATATGAACATGATTTTAGCCTACATTTAAGAAAATCACCTGGGAATACTCCGGTTCTGCATTTGGCCTCAACTCCATTAAACACTTCAGATAAAAATATAGGCCTTTGGAATCAGGAATGGGAATGTGGTTTACCTTTCTTAGGCAAGTGCTCTGTTGGCTATGCAAAATAATGCATGCATATTCTTAGGCATATTGAACAAATATACAGATACTACACTAGTTTATCTAAAAAGAGAAAGCTTAAATTGCTTCAGATGGAGTAAGGAACCGAAACAAAGTGCTCTACATCTTAAATCGATGCCCTAGGCCTTGAAGTACTGATTAGATAAACCTTCTCCTTCCTAAAAATAATTACCACCCCTTCCTTCATTTTGAATAAAAATAAAATTGTTTAAACCTAACAGAAAGACAATAAAAGAAGTGTGAAAGCACATTATTTTTCTGAGCATTTCTTCATTCCTAGCTTAAGGTGCAATGGATTTTGTGACTGCCAGTCCTAAAGCTCTGTGGATTTCATAAAGAAGCTACTGCCTTATCTGGCTGTAGCAAAAGTTCAGTGCTGTAGAACTTAGTGCTGTGCTGTCTCCATTCCCTTACAGACCTTTAACTTGTACAAGTAAAATGGAGCTACATGTAGACAAAGACAGTATCCTAATCTGTCTGGATCTAAAGAGTGGCTGAACCAGATGGGAGACATTCACATTCTCCCATTCAGCTCAAAGAGGAAATTAATTCCAGGCTCCCACATCCTACACGAAGGTCTATCTACTGAAGCTGTGGGTTATATGGAATTTTATTGCATTTTGCTGTTGTGCTCTGTTGAAGATCTATTTAGTTGCTTATTTGAATCTCTGCATACTTTTAAAAAATCAACCCACTTTTTTTTACAGTACTGAAGGTTTAACTCTGAAGTTATGGAAAAGCAAGGTAGACAAAGGTTCACATATTTATATACAACTTAAATCAATTACTAAACTAGCCACAAAATAAATAATTGTGGTATAATTGTCTACCAATTCAGTTAAATAAAAAGGATAAAGTACCATCAGAAAAATTTAACAGATCATTATGTTGTATATATTGTAATTATGATTTTTTAAATTGTAAACATTTTTGGGAAGGAAAACTGAAGGTATGGGAAAGCTGAAAATAAAAGTGGATCTTTAGTGCCTAAAAGAATGCTTTAAACTGGGTTCAAAGCTGACAGAAGTGAAAATAGCCTGACTCTATAAAATACTGGAGCTTCTTGTGTATTTCTTTACAGAGCTGAAAAGGCAGAAGTGAGATCAATTATTTCAATAGGCTTTCAATCAAGGAATAGATAATTTTAAAATAAATTATTTGAATTGATTGCTCCTGAAATACTTATTTATAATTTATTCCCTTCCTGGAGTGGGTAAGAGAACTTAATAGGTATGGCTTCTTTAAAGTTTTGGGATAATACATTCATGAATAATTTTTCCATTATTCACATTCTTCTACCAGTACAGCTTGAAATTTATCGTACTGACTGCATAAAGTACTTCTGCACAACTTGTCTGACTTCAAGAGTTAGCAAATGAATGACTTAAATTTCTTTGGAAAAAAAATAATCCTGAAGTACAATGGATTTCTACTATGCTTCTGAAAGGAAAAAAATGAATGACTTTATTCATGAGTGAAAATGACAGCATATGGGAGAGCAAGATTTTACAGAGCAACAATAAAGAGTATATCCTACAGAATACCTTTTAAAAGGAAAATAATACAAAATGTGTCTTTTCAACTTTTGGATTCCACTATTCTACTATAATAAATTGTATTTGTGGTAAGAAAAGGAAGAACATGTGGGCTATGGGTCAAAATTGGCTCTGTTCAAGAGAAACCAGCTATATCCCCAAGCTAAGCTGAATGAAAGTTATCTCATTTTAATAAGCAAGAGTGTAAAGTTAGTATGAATCACAATACCCAGAATAATTCTTTCTGGCTTTCTTCTTTTTTGTGCATGTTGTTTTTTCACTTGTTCATTTGTATGGGGTTAGGGGTTTTGGGGTTTTTTTGTTGTTTTTAATACTATGCTTTTCAAACTGATCAAGTAACTGGGGTGTTTGAGCTAGAAAAATGGTTATCAAACAGGAAGCACATATGCCCAGATTAATAAATCTGTGTGAGGATCATTCAGTCATCATAAAATAAGATACTGAGAGATTCCAGTATTGAAGTCTGGAGAAAAAGAGTTTTATTCATTGGACTGAAATAGTCTCTGATAATAGTTTCAAACATGGATCATTAATAAACAGTCCACTAATAAAAAAATTATTGCAGAGATGACACAATTCTGCTTTTTGTCTGCATAAGGGTCTGTCACTAGATATAATATATCAATAAAATCATATTTCTGGTGTAATCAGGACTTGCCTACTGCGGCCCCTAACAAAGAACTGCCAGCTTTTGGAGAAGCACCTGTGCTGAACCTTTTTCCCCTCTCTTTGTTGAGTCCCATGTAGTAAGTAGGAAAATCACACATTTGTCTCTATTATCTGTATATCCTTGCTTAGGCAGTACTACAGTCTCTCTCATACTTCAGGCTACTCCTTGGTATATATTCTTAGCTATGGAGGGGTTTCAGTATTACCCTGGGCACGTTGTTGATAATTCAACATGAAACTCTACATTCAAAGCAGAAGCTAGACAGCATGTCCTCTGCCAGCAGTCCTATGTCCTAACACAGTCTGCCACAGGACCTAGCATACCTATGTGCATATTGATCCTGCAGTCCCTGTATGCAAACACTGTACTGAACTTTTTTCCCCTCCCTTTGGCCTTATTCAATGAATGATGCAGGGAACATCATGCACCTATATTCTCATGGGTTTTGTAATCAATGCATAAACAACACTCAACTGCACTATGTGCTCCTCTGTGCTGTCAGAAAATAATAATGACGTTTCTTCTACTAATTTCAAACATTCAAGATTGGGCCTATAAATATTTTAGTCATCTTTCTGCCTGTTTTTATAAGGTATGAAACCCTCACTTTTTCTTCTTTGCAGGTTGTGGTTTGAGGCATAATACATCACTTTCCTAGCCAGTCACTTTTCATTTATGCTTTTTCTCCCCACACTAAGCCAACATGATGCACTTAGTTGTCATGTTGGGGTGTGTTGTCATATATGTGTAACCAAATGTGACATAATGCAATGCTAAAGGGCAACTAGAATTACTCCCATTTCTAGACCAGGAAATCGTTGTCACTGTGAATATCCATTCATGGAGGGTGCTTCTGACCTGCAATAAATGCCTACTTTCATGTATAGTCTGTCTTATATAAGGATAAAGAAGCCATATAAAAATGGAGTCACATAAGTATCATCCCTGGGTTATTATTCACTTCTTTATCATTCCATATGATACTACCTTTTCTACACTTTTTATTGATTAGAATCTTCCAGTTTAGAATATGACTGCAGTTTTAGAAATTTTCAAGTGCAAATGGTTGTCATTAAGAACAAAGAAGGAAGAACCAGAAGAATTCTGGACCCAAAAAACTTGAGCTGTCACCAACTGTGGAATCCTATGGAATCTTAAGGAAGGTACATGGGATGGACTTCATTTTGCATAAAAATTGATTCTGTCTCAATTGCTTTTACTTTCAGAGGAAAGAGGCATTCATGTTTATGGTGCTTACCACACTTAGAACCTCTGGAAGTATCTTCTTTCTCTCTGCGTAGCATAGAGTAAACCTAGATGATGTGCTGAGACGATGTGCCTCAGATTCAGTTGGTCCATTTCAACTGCCTTAACATAAAGAAGGATGAGTGCAATAGTAAAATACATAATGCAATACTTTTGTGTCTTAACAGCAATAAATGTGTATATATGTTAAAGGAAAACATTGGGATAGTTTGATGACATTATCTTTCACCTTTACAAGACAAAGCCTTATTAAAAATCATCTTGAATGGAGTTTCTCTTTACCTCTAACATACTTCCATCTGGGGCTGTGACAGAATGCTCCAAAAGTTTCACTTTGAAAGTTCAGGACAAATAAACCCTAACTGAAAAGCTTGGCATTATTCAAAGAGACACTTAGGGCATTCTTACTCACAACATTAAAGCATCTGTCAGGAAAGGTGCTGTCATTTGCCACCTGATCTAATTATTTCTGACAACAGATGTGAGCTAACTACACAAACTCAACATCTTTAATACGCTGATCAAATTTCATTAACAAAGCATGAATGCTAACAAGATTATAAAATATAGTACAGTTTATACTCAACCTATAAGTGAAAGTGTGACTCCATTCAATGGGTGAAAGGGCAGGCTAAGGGGAGGTAAAAGCTGCATTGTTGCTTTTCAATGTATTTAAAGTTCAATTACCATGAATGCATGACACCAATTGTTTATTAACAGCTCATAACTGTATAGCAGCTATGGTAGTTAGTACTCCTAAAATAATAAAAAACCCAAAAGCTACATTGTAAGGACCATCCCAATCAATTTGCTTTTCTCTTTCTGCGGATTAATTTAAGTTTTAATTTAGGGTCAAAAAAAGCTTTACTAGAGGCTTTATAGAATGGTTCTTCAGGACACAGAATCTCAGATGGACAAAACTGAGATTTTCTTCTAAACTATTCCAGGCTGTAAGAGCAGGATTGGTTGAAGAAAATGAACAAGTGCCCAGAAATGCAAAAATGGTTATTCTTATTATTCTTATCAAATTTTTCTAATTACTATATTATATATTATTATTGCTGTTATTATTATAAATGGTTATTCATATTATCCATTCTATGCTTAGCTCTTTTTTATTGTATCAAGCCTTCACTTCTCCAAGCACTAACATGCACTGCAGTCACTTCAGTTCAAAAAAATTCAATAATCTCTTCATAAATCCTTAAAATTACTACACTGAGAAAATGTTTTTGTATTGGGCTTATTTGATATAGTGCCAATGTAAAGTACTTATTGACAACACCAGTGAATTATATAAGCTAATATAAGTGTCTGCTTTGAGGCAAAATTCTATGAAAAATCTCACACTATATACATACTTGATAGAGCTACAAATTTCTTGTTGCTGTTGTTGTTCCAGGTGTTGACCATAGTTTACATTCTTAAGAATTAAATGTTTTGTAAGAAAAGACCCAGTATGCTTCACTCAGTCATTAAAATGTTACTACAGGGTATAAAGTAGTTTACTCTGCCTTTAAAACAGTTCCATGATATGTGCTTCTATATTTTTATACCTTTAAACTTTATTATCTTGTACAATATACACAATTACAAATTTCTTTATAAACTGTCTTAATTATTAACACTGTAATAAATATTGTAGGTTAACTAAGAATAGGTCTTGTGAGATCTTCTGCAATATTCTCAGTTGTATTGATCAGTTATGCCACAGAACTGGTCGATAGTCGATTAATTGAATGAAATTAATGTATTGATCAAAATCTTGTCAATAAAAATTAATTCTCTTTAAGAAAATAATGATGTTTTTGTAAGAACAATTAGATATAGTAATAAATATTGTAGGTTAACTAAGAATAGGTCTTGTGAGATCTTCTGCAATATTCTCAGTTGTATTGATCAGTTATGCCACAGAACTGGTCGATAGTCGATTAATTGAATGAAATTAATGTATTGATCAAAATCTTGTCAATAAAAATTAATTCTCTTTAAGAAAATAATGATGTTTTTGTAAGAACAATTAGATATAGACAACACACTATAGTTGATTAATTGAATGAAATTAAGGTATTGATCAAAATCGTGTCAATAAAAATTAATTCTCTTGAAGAAAATAATAATGTTTTTGTAAGAACAATTAGATATAGAAAACACACACTGGGCCAAAACTCAACCAAAATATGTATTGTGTGATTCTTCAAATTGCCTTAAAGAAACTGCACCCAGAATGTGCTGACTACCACACTGTGGGAATCTGGCAAGTGCACTAGAATATTCTAAAGTTTTCTAACGGCAATGGATATAATGTGCCTCCTTAACATTTTAAGTAAGGCATGGTTGGTCCCCTTTGCTTCATGTTTCTAGTCTTTAAAACTTTAAAAATAAAGCCTGAATATTTAAAAGTGGGAATATACAAGCACAAATCCACAAGATCAATGTTTTTCAGTATATACATGCTCATGAAGACATCTTATTTGTGCTGCTTAAGTTGTAGTCTCAAATAATAACCAAGCAAATATTTCTGCTCAGCTGAAACTTTAAATCTGATCTTAATTCTTCTTTAGCAGAAGTGCTGATTTCTCACAACTTCCTAGTCAACAAATATGAAGAATGATGACAACTGCAGATGCCTGTTCTATATTAGGATTGCCTCTGGCAGACTTCCAGTCAAATATAAATTATTTTATCACTGTTTTGCTTAAATTAATTTAGAGAAGATTTTTTTAGCCCTGTGTTAATCTCTGATGAATATAATGATTATTTTTTTCCACTAGAAACATGAGTTAAAAGTGATAATTTAAGTCTCTTGGATTTTGTGACATTGTGAAACAGGACTAATAGATTTTCTAGATAAAACCATTAAGGGTGTGATACAAAACAATACAGTATAAGAATAAGCTGTGCACATGTTGAAGTAAGTTCTCTTTTTAAAGTTCTCCAAAAATGTTTTCCTAGGCACTAGCACATAGCATATGTGATGTATAACCAGTCAAATACACTTACACTTGATGCTAGCAAGAATTTTTCTTGAAAGTGCTTTCAACCACCCTCATTCTAAAGTTTCTGCTATTGAATATATTGTACAACATAAGTATCTTTAGTGACTCTTTATTCTCTGTGTACACCACTCGTGTATCTGTTAAAATAACAGCCTATGACTTACAAGTTAACTGCTGGTTTCTGTTTACCTTCCATTCTCAGGCCTCTTCATTTGAATTAGTTAGGTGTTTGCTTGTATCAACGATGTCATACAGTGATAATTGGTGTGAAACTTAATTGTATTTCTTTATGTCTTTAATTCCTATTCATTACGATTATTAGTATTTATTACTCTTGATATAAATCATAATATTGTCAAAACATTTTTTCCACTAGATTTTGTGTCAATGGTTATGTTTTATTTTCTCTGTGCATTCATAAAATACTTTATCTGGATCTATAAATAGAAGAAAAACTATTCTAACAAAAAATTAAAAGATAATTATTAAGTTAATGAAATACTCATGCTAATGTAAGCTCAAATTTGGTCATGCATATAGGAGAAATATCTTTACCTTGCCATGAACAGAAAACTTCAAAAAAAGACACAAAAAATATCCTGAAAAAAGAAATATTTGGTCTCATCTTTCTTTAGGTTTTATTTGTTTATTGTTTTGTTTCATTTTGTTTTCATAAGACAGTTGCATTTTCATAATCAATTTTAATTATGTTTTTTGAAAAGGAAGAATGAGGGATGATGACAGATGATTTTCTCTTAAAAACATGGCTTTTCTTAGTAAAGTTCTACACAGCTCACAAAATATCTGGAAGTTTCTGAGACATTCTGATATAACTTGTTTTCCCAAGTCTTACTGCTTACCTGTGATTTATATTAAGAGTTTTATATTATTTCTGTACTAATGAGCTTTATGCTTCTAGCTGAGAATCTATGATTTAATAGGGTATCAGTATGAAAAATATGGGATGTATCACACTATTCTGCTAAACATTGCCCTTGAATAAAATCATATTTACCTGTCAGAAATAACTTCAATGAAATAAGGCTGTAATAAATGGGAGGTGCCTTTGCAAGTGAAATGTTTGTTCTTGACCTTAAAATATATTTCTATTTTAGTCAACATTAAATATACAAAACTGCAAGGAAATAATATCTTTAAGCTGTATATCTATATTAAAAAATGTACAGTGCCACCAATTATGGGACACAAATTATTGATGTTGTTTCAGTGGTTAAATATGAATCTGTTCATTTTATAACAAGAAAATTTATATGGCCATATTTAACTTTTGTGTTTCCCTCTAATAAAAAATGTGTGCAACAGCTGCAGCATTCTCTTAAAAAAGTAAACACTAGCACATTTGCCATATGTTTTAGTGAGTTTTTATGGTAGTTAAGAGCTGTCATTCTCTGGTAACTCAGGATTTACCATCTGAAGTTGATGTTACAACTCTGATTAGCTTAACACTTGTTACCTATGCTGTAGAATAAGCAGGCCAAGTTTTCAAAGAAAGTAAGTACTCCAACAGTTACCAAGAAAGATCTAAAAGTAGAATGTGCTTCTGGGCTTGGCAATACATTTTGTGACACCTTTTTCTGTCACTCATTGTATTATCCACCTGTATGCCACTAAGGAAAATAAGTGATAAGAAAAACACTGCTACAAATATTATCAATATAATATTAAGCACTGGGCTTAGCAGGCCTGTAAGATAATTTTCCATCACATTTGTCCAGCTGGAGTATGAGCCTGGGAAATAGACTTGCACCTCTGAATATCTGGGAGTCCTCAAACTGGCAACCTGATATGGCACCGAAAAGGCTGACCAAGTGGTTATACTTTATAAAATTAAAATTAGTATTTCTGAAGTTAATGCAAATGCATGTCTGTCTGAAATATAGTTTGCTGTTTGTATTGAAGATATATGTTCACTGAATTCAATGCTAATAATGTCATAGAGTCCCTGCCTTTCCTTTCCCTAAGCATCTTTCCAATCTTCTGCTGTGCTTTTATTTTAAGTAGCGACTCCATTTTGCAGTATATGCTGTAGCTTCTGGGAAACCATTCATACTTAGAACAGTTTCATGCCCAGAATAAATATTTTCAATGTAAATTATTTTATATATAATCCTTGTCATATAATTTTCTTCATTCATTTTTGACAAACTTTAGTGACAGAACCACCAAAATATTAATGAAATGCAGCAGTCTATAAAGCAGCATGTTACACTGAGCTGTACATTTCTCAGAGACATGGTCATGGGCAACTGCTTTACTTGACCCTGCTTGAGCAGGGGATTTGGACCAGATGATCTCCCAGCCACGCAGTGATTCCAAGAACTAAACATTATATAAGAATAGTCTAATCATTTGTTGACTGAATTTCACAGCCAGTACACAAAAGAGGAAACATAACTACATGGTGATATGATTACAAGAAACAGAGTTTCAAAGAAAACTATGACATTAATGTATGTAATCAAACATTTTTTGCTTCTACCAGGTATTTTATTTTCATTCATGAGTCACTTTATTAAGCAAGATTTTTCTAGACACAAAAAGGACCTCAATATTGCAACACTATCTTTATGCTGATATTTTGTTCATATTCGTTGTCTGTATACTTTGAGTCTTTCATATATTGGACATTTGTAAAATAGTCTACATCACTAACCATAACCAATCTGGGCTATTAATTTTTTTTGTTTCTTTTAACTTCCTTCTAAAACATACGGTTTTGTCTTGGTTTCTTTCTTTTAGTGAAATATTTCTTTTTGTCATCTAATTCAAAATGGTCATGCAACCACATTTTTGTTCCAGTTTCTTCTTTCTGATAGAGTGCTTCATACAATGTTATATTCAAATATATAGTTATGATCATTAGTTGCCTTGGTGATGAATGTGTTGTGTACCTGAGGGACAATTGTGTGTATTTTGCTGATGTTTTGATGTAGATTGCAATTTGTCAAAAACATTTTATATATCAGAATTTTACTGAAAGCAAATGCCAATAATGAACATTATGAGAATAGCTGAAAAATAAATAAACACATTTATTTGAAGCTTGTATTACACATGCATTTTTCCAGGACAATGAATTAAAAGGTCCACTACAGCTTTGCAATTAGTCTGTATCTTTTTGCCACCTTAAAGTTTCTTCAGCACACGTTAGCAAGATGTGAAGATAAAGGCACAGATACCCTGATCAGAGCAAAGCTGAGATTTGCTGCAGAAGCCCCAGAAGATGAAACCCCAAATAGTTAGCTACGATGCCAAAATAGTGTTACAGCTCCTTAGTTACGAACTATGGAAAAGGCAGCTAAAACATCCATCATTTATATGTCAAAGTAAAAATCACTAAGCTATTCTTAGGTCTCTGACAGATAGTGCAGTCCTCCTAGTTCCAAATTCAAGGTGGAATTGAAATAATCAGGTGGCTAAGACTAAAGGAAGCATTTCAGGCATACCCTTCTACATAGCATTTCGGTCTGGATTGGCTGTTCAACATATGTTTTAAGTGACTGCTAAACTCTTTCTATCTGCTGAACAGAAATACCAAGGGCACAATTTTCTGCTCTGAATTCTATATCAGGTCCAAGGTAGTTTAAACATTGTACTGAAACACACATAATTTTATTACAATAAAATTTATGGGGCTTACCCTCATAATTTTTTCTGATATCTATGCTGCTATTTAAAGAAATCAATAATAGCAACCCATAAATGCACACACACACATTTCTTTAAGGGCCATATAGCGATCTCCATATTCATACCAGGAAACAGTTATTTTCATGAACAATGTCCATGCAATTAAGTGCTTTCAGCCTGGCCCAGAAAGTGGAGTACAATAGCTAAAACCAAGACTTCTCAACCAGAACTCAGTTTAGTTGCCTTTAGAAGAATTGTGTTGGGACATGCTTCTGTATTGCAGACACTTTGTTTCAAAAAAGTAGATTTTACAGCTATGGCTATACTAAAAGAAATACAATAGATAAAGATAGTCACTTGGTAAGAAATAAGTGTAAACAGGAAAACATTGAGAAAAAATGCATTCACATTGTGTAACTGGCATGAGATATCTGTTGCATACACTGATGGAGCCACTGTGCAGAGGTCTTACTTGAGTTCATCTCTGATGGGTCAGTCAAGAGTACTCACCACAGCTTCACCTCATGTTTTGTGGCCCTATTCTGGAAATCTCTCTAATGTCATGACCAACCAATTTTGTCAATTTCATAAAAAATTCAGGAAGTTTCTGATGCATTTCCTGTAAACTCTCATCCCTTGCCCACTATCACCATCCTCAAGTTCTTAAATCTTCTTACAAACGAGTTCTTAGACGAGCATGTAGTATTCTAACCCATGACCTGCCAGGAGAATGGAACGCCTTAGCAATTTCTTACTATTAACTTAAGGCTAATCAGTATCCCAAAACCAGCAACAATAATACTGCCGTTCTATCAGCCTTGTACTTTCTTACACAGTGATGGTTGCAAGTATTTCTGCCTATTTGGGAAGCACTTCTATATTGTGATGGCATTCTTTTCTTTGTTTACACAAAAAAACCCCCTGGTTTATTACCTTTCTATTTTCCTTGTTTTGTAATGTTTCTTCCTCACATCTTACTGAATATATAAATTAATGCTGAATATAGTTTATCCTGAATAGCTCAGCAGCTTTTGCGCAAATTGAACTATAATGCTCTTGTTTCAGAAAGCCATGCTAAGGGGAACTACAGCCTGCTAATGAGCACTGAGGGACCATTTGTAGCCTCCCAAGAAATTCAGGGCACTCTCCTGTTTAAACTTGTGAGTATAATCTTCATAAAGGGTTATGAGCTGTTGCCCATTACGTATTGTGGCAAATTAAACCATAAAATAACCCTTTTAAAATCTCTGGAATTACTCTATGGTTGCATGTAGTCTTTTGTGCATTATTTAGGTGATTCCCCACTTAAAAGAAACCTTTTATTGTAATTTCTTCAAATTTCATTGAACAATATACAAATTCCCCTCAGCACAAATATGCAAAGGGGAAGGGATTTAGGGCCTTCTTTGGTTTTCTCCTTATCACATGGTTCTGTATACAGGTCCTTGATAGCCAGCAACATATTTCACACAGAATCACATATTCACAGAATGGGTAAGTTTGGAAGGGACCAGAGTGGGTCATCTGGTCCAACATCCATGCTCAGGCAGGGCCATCCTAGAGCACATTGCACAGGACTGCATCCAGATGGTTCTTCACTATCTCCAGGGAGGGAGACTCCACAATCTCTCTGGGAAATCTGTTCCAGAAACTGTACGATAATTATTAACTAGCTTTCACAGACAACATAGGTTTAAAATTTAAGAACCTATTAGCCTAAGTATTCTTATGTTCATCACTTCTGTTAAGGCATCTGAAGTGTCTTTGTTGGACAGCCAGCCACCAATCAGAAGAGCCTCCACTGCTCCCTAGAACAGATCCATACCATTGCCTTTTTCTACCAGCTCTTTTGACAACAATGGCTTGACAGAATGATTTCCAGCTAAGCTGGATATCCTCCCTGTTTCTTTCAACCTTTAGCATTTTACATCTTTGTATGCTGCATAAGATTTACATAGCTTGTTTCTAAATAAATTTTACTGGAGTATCAGGAAAGAGCCACTTCATTGTATAAAAGGCATGGGAATTTCGGCAGATAGGCTGGTTGGTAAAAAAAAAAAAGATTTTCCTGATGAGCTGCACAACAACAAGTGAGCTTAAAAAAAGGTAGAAGCAGGAACAGGTAAAGAAGAAGACACATAGGAGCAATCTTGGGTACTTAGAGGCAAAATCACTAAAAAATTCACCTGAAGTTCTGATGATTGAAGGACAAGCAGAGTTAAAAGAAGAGATTCTAAAGGTATGTTAGTTGTAAATACTAATCCAGGACAAGGAGTCAACCTAATGAAATCCTATGGAAAAGACTCAATTATTTTACTCCTTGGTTTTCACAAGCAAGTTGTACTCTCTAGTTACACTCTTATTTCATAGCAATTAAACAAGGCTGTAAGATAATCATTTGGAATGCAGAAGATTGAGGTTAGAGCCTCAGTTTTCCCTGAATTACTACCTTAACTGCTTGGAGCACAGTTTTTGTGTTCCTGTCATGTCCTCAGTTGAACAAACTGCATTGTTGTCTATTAATTGCCTTTGTTAGTCATTCTTCTACTTTCCAGCTAAGTGACCAGACCTGCAGGCAGACAGGAGACAGCAGTCAGTGAAAGACCAAGAGTGAATGTCTTTTTTAAACAAGAACCTGCCCATGAGGAAGCATCCAACCAGAACTGTTAGTTGTGGCATTCACTAAAAGCTCATATTTTAATAAAAGAAAACCCCATAAAAGGATGAGAATGAGTTCCAAGGAAACTTCAGGGTGCTCTGCTGTGGATGGGAGAGAAAAACTGTGGGAAAATAAAGAAGCAGAAAGCCCACCCAACAAGAAATTTCACCTGATAAAGTATATACATTAGCAAACCACAAAGCAACTACTGAAGTCCATTAAGAAAAAACATCACCACTCACCTTCCCCTGCATCATCTACTGAAAAACAAGGGAATAAAAATCAGAAAAAAATGGCCAAAACCCAGTAACAGCCTCTCCTGCCCACTCCCCCCCCCCCCCCCCCACAAACCTTTGGTTGTTTTGCATAGTGTTTTGGGTTTGCGTGGTCAAGTCTTGGTATTGGGGGAGCTACAGGGGTGGCCTCATTGTAATTCCTCTCCCCTGTTCATTTGCAGATGGGAGTGATAGCACAGCTTTGGTGGGTGCCAGGCATGCAGCCAGTTTCAACTCAATATACATAGTTTAAGACAAAATTTGATTTCTTTTTACTATATTTCAAGCAACTTCTTTTTCCAGGATAGACCCTATACAGTTCACTGTAAAGAACTGGTATCATTTGTTCTTTGCTTCAATGGGTATCTCAGCTGTACATCAGCAGCACAGTATCTTTGTACAGCTGGTGTTTAATTGTTGTACCAAGCACTTAATCTTTTCACTTTTATCTATGGTAAATAATTGTTCAAGACTGCTATGTGCCTTCTGACATTGGTTATGCATCTTCCAAAATACTAAATCTGCTTCTGAATTCAGTCTCAGTCATTGCATACCAACAAACAGTGCTGACACTGCAAGCTGTCATCTTACACTCTTGGTCAGCACTGAACAAGGAATCACACTGGGGTTTGCACACACAGAAACAGCATAAGCCAAAGTATCAATAGTCAAGAGAATGAGAGTAGGTCACGTTGGCAAACTGTCCCTGGGGCTTCCTTATATTACACATTAAAGGGCTGCCTAGGCCCTTTGAACAAAGCCTGTGCTGTAGCTTAGGTTGAACTTTGGGTCAGCTGTTTCATTAAAGATCTCATCTACAGAATTTTTGGAGATAACATGTGAAGTTGAAAGACCCAACATTTCTGCTGTCTTACCTAAGTAAATCTTACACTCAAAGCTCATGTCTCATAGATGCACATACAAGTAGGTACCTGTAGATGTGTATATGCATTTGAAGCTGTATGTAAATATGAATATTTATCTTTACCTTTCAGACATTTCAATCACAGCAACAGTGGGGATAATTTTTATTTATCCAGGTGGTATATAAAATTATATTAATTGTTATACATTATCCTGGTGGTTTCTGGGAAGATAATCATGACTGTGAGTTTAGTGGTCAAGTGTCTATTTTTTATAAAAGTCTTATGCCTCAAGAATGACACAGCTATACCATCAAAGAGAACTAACAGACCCATTAGCACACTGTTATAATAATAAAATAATAATTGCCACTTACACTTCATTCTTCATAGTCTGTGCTAGAAAACCTGCTCTTAAAAGATTTATTCTATATTTAAAGTCTTTTGTGCAAGGTTTTTCTTTAATGTAGCATAACTAGATTGTTGATCAAATTGTTTATGAAAAATGTTAGCTTGAGACTGGGGGTGTGACAGAAAGATCAGTAGCAATTTAATGTAAAATTAAACAATAGGCAATTTAAAGAGAAAAGGTTAAAATACATATTGAAGCCTTCCTACTCTTTTTGAGTAGTTGAAGAAATCAGGTTAAGGATAAGAATTTTCTTCATTTTTATATACTCTAGAATTTCTTCTACTCAATAAGAAATATATGTGCATGGTGCACAGATTTATTATAAACACTTTTTTAATAATTAATGTCTCAAAATGCCTTTTCTACTCTGTTGCAGTCATTTCAAATTTTCTCTAAGGCTCTGTTTAGCAAGATTTTAACCCAGAATAAATGCTGACTGCCACTCTGTAACCTCTTTATTTTATAAAATACAATTACTGACAGTCACATCAGTCAACTTGGAACTTGTTAAACATGAATGTACTCTATAGCCTCATCCCCTGTTTTTACCAATGTGCTCATATATGCTGCTATCTGTGCTGTTAGCCTTGTCTTAATTTCTTTTACTATTTAGACAAAATTCATTCAGAAGTATATAGACATATCCATTTTCCATTTGATAAATTATTTAATTTATGTTGCACGTATTAAATGAATAGCAATCATTGTCCATCAGTACCTTTCCTGTGCTTTGTGGCACTTATTTCTGGGACATGTTTCATTGCAGAAAACATTATAACATTTATGCTTTGTACTGTCAATGTCCTGGGCGAGGAAAATTCTGCTGAAATTGCAAATTCGTAAGTGCTAGAATGTGAGAAGGTGATAAAAAGTCAAGTTGCATAGACAAATATTTTATATCATTCACCAGTGCAATTCTTAGTTATCTCATGATCTTTTTATGTAATCTGCTTGCAAGTGTCAGCTGCTTGTGCAGTGAATATTTCTGTGAAAGCAAGAAACCTATCTGGTAAAGAGTTCAGAAAATATTATTCCCGTGGTCAGTATTTTTTCTTCTTCTGGAAACTAAGTCTAAAAATGAGAAACCCTCAAATTAGACTGCCCCTCACAGTGGCACTGCACATTCTGCTAAGGGGAGAGCAGAGTGGGCACAGTGCATGGCATCCATAATCCAGGCAGTGCAGGACTAGCTTCCGTGGAACCATGTGTCCACCAGGACCTCTCCTGTTTCTTGGTATTCATTCAGGGCTATCTCCCTACCAGTGTGGAGGCTCTGCTGCAACGTTGCTTCCACTGCCTGTCATTTGAGACTCTGGATACATGCTCTTTCTTTGTTCTGTTGGTTGGATACACAATCTGTTGGTTTGAAAACTGGAGTAGAAAATAGCAAGTGGGCTGCCTTTCTCCTTTTGTAAATAAGAATATCATATTTGTATGCATTTGTGCAGAATAAAGAGGAAAGCAGATAATTAGAGTAGACTTACCCTTCAACATAATGTCAGAGTGTATTCCACTGCTTTCCTCTTTTTCTGTTCTTTTCTTGTCAATTAGTTAGGGAAGTTGGATAAAGAAGGATTATGGCTCTTTTTGTGCTGTGGAGAAAAATGAGGTTTTTTTCTTCTGTACTGACCCTTATGTTTAGGAAATGCAAAGTGAAACTTTTGTCTCATTTGGAAGGATGCACTGGTGGAAGCTGGCTGTACCAACACAGACATATACTTCCTTTCATGGCTGATAACCAAAGCCATCAAAGCTCTACAACTTTTAGCCAGTCAAGATAGCTCTAGAGGAACTGACTTGTTGGTGCAGATAAAGCTTAGTACTGAGAAAGATTGGCCCCTTACACATTTTGCAAATTTACTCATAAAAGGGAGAGAATAGGCAGTGATGTACATAACGATGCAAGATGCTCCTAAAGCTATAGGTCTTTAATAAAAATTGCATGTGTTTCTGTTTATGGATCAAGAACAACTTGAATAATTTAATTTCCTTACCAGAACATCAACAGTTCTGGTAATTAACATAATTCTTTTTTGGGGCTAGCAATATTATCCAGTGAAGTTTTAACACTCCCTTAGTCACTCATGTTTGCACTAGTTAAGAATGTCACCCACAGCTTATGTAATTATATCCTTCAGTGTTTCACTTATCATTTTGCATTCTGGATTTTTAGTAAAGAGAATTGAAACTAATTGCTTTAGGAATTTTGTAATTAAAATATTCTATTTAACTTGTGAAGTGTTAGATGATAAAGGAAATCTTATTAAAAATTATTTTAACAAGTAAGTATTATTTCAATATTGATTTTTGCTGCAAAAGAGATTTGTTAGCCCCAGGTCCAAATAAATTCAATAGGATTTTTTCAATTATATGCCTCTGATTTCAGATCATTTGCTAAATCTGATGTTACACATGTAGCCTCAGTTTCAGAGCCTGCTTCAGGTTACCTGTGTGTTCCATGGACTAAACTTCAAACTGACCTGAATACTCCATTATAATGCATTGGGTTTAGCTCTGTTCAAGGAACAGGGGTAAATATAATTAAGAGGTTTTGCAGATAAACAAAGTGAAACATCTTTTTTTCCTGATGTAAATAATTTTTTATTTGTAGCAAAAAGGAATAAAAAATATGTAAAAGTCAAAATTTATCAATTTGCTTAAGAATATTTTATGATGCTTTTATGTAAAATGCAAGTAAAAATTCATTAAAATAATTCAACCCTACCTAAAAATTAACATTTAACAGTTTTTTTTATTAATGTAAAATTTAAATTAAAAAGCAGCTTTAGGTTTATTTTGTATTAGTGCTTAATGAGTACCTTACTCTTCTCTAGGTGATTTTCTTTTAAAATATAGCTTAGGAACTTAAGTATTAGAGCTGATGACACACCTGCAAAAAAACCTGTGATGGTTGTTTTGTACCATTTGTTTGAAAACATACAGTTCTTCAAGGTCTAGAGTGGAAAATCCCTGCAAAGTGAGAGAGGACCTGCTCTAGTACAGCCTTTTTGAAGTGTTTTAGATAATTCTGAGAAGGTACATTTTATTTTAGCTCGATTAACTAAAATCGTATTGCATTTTCATTTGCTTAACAAAGCTAAAATGCATTCATACAGTGTTTCCTTAAAACTGGGATCCCCAGCTTTGCAGTGCAACATTTAATTTATACTGATTCTTAAAGGATCTTCTAGCTCAATCTGCACCTCTCAATACAACCCACACAGATATGAAATGAAATCAATGTTCATGAGAATTGCTTCACTCAAATATTTTTAATTAAAAAAGAGTAAAATATTCATCAACCTTCATAAAATTTTTGGAGACTTCTTTCTTTCTGAAGGTATTAGACCAAATAGAAATAACAATGCTTATTATATAGACATATGGTATAAGTTGTTTTTATTTTTATAGTCAAAAGAACATATTCAGTCAATTTAAAATTTTCCCTTTGAGATTATTTTTGCAGACATTTTTATTCCTTCTACCAGTCTCCCATGAAAACAACAATTTCAAAAAGAAACTTTTTCTGAAAAATTATCCAGTAAGATCTTCATAGTCCTTTAATGAAAAACAGGGATAAGCAGCCTATTGTCGTTGACTAGGGCCTTTTTGCCAGTTTTGCTCTTCTAAGCAGCAGAAAAAGAAACTGCAGATTAAAATATATCAATTTATTAATTCTTACTTGTGAGACAGTTTTTAATCCCTACAAAGGCATTTTGTTCCTTAAAAGTAACTGGAAGAGTTTACTTTAATTTTATTAGCTGCTGACAGGCAGGTACTACTTTTAAGTAACATAAAATCATTTCACTGATTGACAGAACACACATACAATAAAGTAGAATGTAAGAAAAATTCAAAGTAATTGCTTGAAATAAATGAAATAAAATTCTACCAAGCTAGGACAACTTTTTTTTTTTTTAATTGTGTATCATCAAAGATACTGGCATAACTAGAAGGCTAAAAAGCAAATATATAGCAAAGAAAGTGCTATGGAACATATTTTAATGTTTTGGGGTTTTTTTTCCATCTCTTCACTCTTTTCATTTACAGTAGCAGAGCTATTTCTAAGACTTTCTTCCCTAGGAGAAAAGAAATAAAAGCATTTTAGTTTATGCCAGTTTGCTTTGCTTTATCCTCACAGGAGGCAATGTATACTACATGGCCAATAGCTTATAATCTTTGTATCAGAAACAGATTTAGTTTCAGTATAGTTCTGAAATATGTTCCTTGTGCTTATAAGTGTATCAGACCCCCAAAACTATGAGACTCCCTTGAAATCATATCGCACAGGAGTTACTTTGATTATTTTCTTTGCCTTCTCTTTTTTCAGGCTCTAAAACTCTGAAATCTGGAACGATATGTG
Organism: Acanthisitta chloris; assembly: GCF_000695815.1. Taxonomy (NCBI): domain Eukaryota; kingdom Metazoa; phylum Chordata; class Aves; order Passeriformes; family Acanthisittidae; genus Acanthisitta; species Acanthisitta chloris. The sequence continues at coordinate 36,674 of NW_008685338.1, forward strand.
CAAAAGAAAGCAAAACTAAAACATTATTATGATCACAAATTCATAGGTCATAAATAAAATGCGAGGTGTCATCAGAATAATGAAAATGCAAGAGCTGAAAGTTCTGATTTAAAGCAGTCAAATGAATAACACATTTTGTCATTTTAAATCAAGAAAATCTGCCATGTACTGTATGCTTAAGAAGGCTTCCCCCAGTGATTATTGTACAGTAGTCCAAAGGTTATTTACAGCTGTCTCTGCTCAAAAAATGCTGAAGCTGCAGTTTTCATTCACAGCACTGAAGTTTACATTCAGGATGATCAGCTTAGCAAACTCAGAGTGATGAAGGTTGCAACATCTTACGAATGGCAGTATGCATGCTTTGCTTCAGTTCATCTTGCTTTCTGTACACACTTCAGTCCACAGACCAGTGCTGAATTGATACAGATAGACTTGTTCAGGTAATTTCCCAAGCAAAATGGGAATTATGTTTTGTTAGGAGAACACTTTCATTTATGGAGGATGATGCGATTTGTATATCATTTTTGTCTATCTTTTGGCCTCATTTAATGTAATAGATAATGCCATACACTAAGATAGTAAAATAGAATGTGGATATTAGATTAATGAACAAGAGATTAACAGTTTGGTACGGAGCAATTATATTGTACAGTACTATGATGAGGTACTGACTCATGCCATGAACATTTTGTGGCCGAATGACTGCAGAGGCCCACACTAATAGGCTTTAATGTAGCTTCTCAGCTTTGATTTTAAACTGGCTAAAATGAGTCCACAGACCAGTGGAGTCAGCCTTAAGACACTCAGAATATTTTCAGTTTTCAAGATAATATTCCATTTCAATATTCAAGATAGTCAGTACAAGCTAGCAGTAGAGGGTTTGTGCCAATGCAGATGATTCCTTGACCAAGAAAAAGGAGAATTCTTTACCCCTAATATCTGAGAGACTCTGATACTGAGGAAGCCATGAAACTTGAAATTTCAAGAGACTTGTCCACTTATATAATTCCTACTTTTACTTGTCCTGGCTGAGGTAAATCATACTTCTACCTACTTGGGTGCTTTCGGAAAGGGCAAGAATGGCTAGAAACTGTAGAAAAGGCCTATGCCATTCTCATAAATCAATATAAACAATTTGGCAATGAGCAAGGATTGTCAGTTTCCATTAGGCCACTGGAACCTCATCGATCATTTTGGAATTTAAGCACTTTCAAGAAAACAGTTGGTTAAAAGAAAGCAGCATTATAGGTCTTGCTTGTGCGACACTTCATGGCCACGAATGGAGAACTGGGATTAAAATGGTTTCCATACTGAGCCAGCTTTAAAATAAATGGGAACATTTCAACTAATTGATTTGGGGTTGCAATAATTCTCTGTAGTCCATTCTCTTTCTTTGCAGCAATATGTTTCAGGAAGACCTTTTCCAGCACAGGTTTTGTTCTGACGTTATTTTCCTTGATCCTTCCACACACTGGAAAGTTTTTGCATAGCTTTTACAGACTCGGCTGCTTTTACACCTTTTGTAATCTTAGTATATACTTTCAACACTACATCAAATTAATTTGTCTCCTGCATAGTACTCTATATCCAAAAACTTATGATTTAGCTTATGATTAGATTTGTACACATTGTTCATAAGAATACATTGACTCCAAATAAGTAACTGGTGGTTTTCTTACTTTAAAATCTGCATTTCCTTATTTACCATGTTATTTTAAGGTCTTTTCAGAAGTTAGCAATGTTTTTGTTGGCTCACAGAGCTTAGCATTTGGCACAACTGGATGCAACAGGGAAATCTGTTTCCAAACAAACTTATGCTTGACATGATCTCTTCAATGTGTGGTTATACTTGGTGGGCACCACATCCAGGCATGGGAGAAGTGAGATTCAGTTTCAGATTAATATATGCTTGTACTTGTTGACATGTGAACAGAACATCTAATGTTGCCATGTACTATCTCGACCAATTGCATTATGGCAACAGACAACATTATATCACACATAGTCATCAGTCATGCAGGAGGTGAGAGGGGGTCTCTCAGAGAAGGCTGTTATACTAATGTCACTGTACTATTTCCCATAGAACCTCTAGAGTGTGAATCTATGATATTTGTCTTTGGTTAAGTATGCTTTCCAGTACATTATTTTATTTTATGTCAGAGGTTATATTTGAATTTGTTTGTCAGCATCTCATACTGCACTAACAGAGATTATGAGACATTGCTTTTCACAAACACCTCTTTCATTATATAAAAACAGACTGTGCTTCTCCATTTGCACTGAATCCTGTAATATTTCTGTGAATAAACTAGTAATATAATAATATCTGTGTATGGACACTACACAAAAAGTTTCTGTCTTCAGAATTCTCATCTGTTACTCATTTCGGTTTGGCAGCTGTATACTTCACTGATGGTAGACGGGCCACCTTCTCTGCATCTCTGGTAGACTGGAAAAAGCTTCTCCTTTCAGTTTAATTCTCCCTTTACTTTTCAAATATGAATTGGAAACAAACTGGTCTTCTTTCCTATACCTCTATTTTCATTCAACTGATATGGACACTGTCATTCTTTTATTACCTCAAAGAAGTTATATGGGTTTTGAGGGGCTTTGGGTTCTGGTTTGGGGGGTTTTTTTGTTGGATATTTTTCTATGAAACACAGAGAATGAAAAGAAATAGTTAATGTAAGAACAATCTTAAAATTTTAAATCCAGTGACCAGGGACTTTTCTTAACAGATGTTCTACTATAACTGGGATTTTGATTAACTATTCTGTTTTTTTAATTCAGCTGTCTCCACACTTCAGAAAAATAATTTGCAAGGTACTATTGGCTCTCCCTACAGTGTCCATGGACACTCTGTCCATGGAAAATTATTCTCTGCATGATTTTCAGCTCTGTTTTTGTTTATCCCTCAGAAGCATGTTTCATAGAAAACAGAATGCCAGATAGAGCATGTGGCAGACAGCTAATGACTCATAATGACAGACTCATAAACAAGCTAATGCATGATAGGGAGGATTGGTTTTTTCTTCCAGAACACCCTAGCACAGGCATGCCCTTCCTTGCCTGTTTCACTTTGTTGGGGTTATGTACAGAAAGTAGAGGAAAAGGTACATAGTTTTTGAAACATGTCCTTCAAATTTAAGTGAACATGATACCTGATATATTTGATCCAGAAAATCAAGCTGTGCTTTCGAGGTGAGCTGCCTCCCCTCCATCTGGAGATTTGGTTGGTGGTGGAATAAAGCAGCGGGAGAAATGGATCTCAGCCCTGCACAGACAGATCAGTGACAACCACAGATTCCCTTTGAGTCTCTTTTGGAAGGAAGAACATAGCTGCAAGAACACTTCGCAGCTGTTGCACAAATATATATTATAGAATGAATTGCGGATAACAAGTCCCAGTAATTCTTGGACTTAACAGACGCACAAAACCAGCACTGTTCTGCATATTTGGTGGAAGAACTGTTGAATGTGTTTGTTTTCCATGTATTGACTACATTATTATATATCATGAAGTATTAAATACTTTGTGGCTGAGTGGCAGATGGGATGGTTATCTATTTGCTTTTTTCTGCCTGTTGCAATCTGAAGTCCTCAGGAGGAAGGAAATATTGAACCTCCCTAGGGTGTGATCCCTTTGGTACAAGCTGAACAGGTACTTGAAAGCAGCTCTGGAGGAAAAATTATGCCCAACCCAGGTATAATCATTAGGAAAAGAGATTTGGGGTTTGGGTTTTTTAAACTGTCTCCTCAGCAGCAATGATTGCTCTGTCTTTAAAGACATATTTTATTCTTTTGTGTTTGTGTGATAGTAAAACATAAATTCAGATACTGAGAAGACGATTTTGTTAGTTTGAGCATGCTCACTTTAATGATAAGATGCAGATATATCTACTGCAATGCTTTGGCTCAGTCAAGGACCTCTCAAAGAAAGTTGTCAGGGTACTCGGAGCAGGGATGCTTTTAATCAGTGATACATGGACTTGTTTTTGTCAGATAAAGAAAGGTGTCAGATACTGATAACTGGATCGATGGGCTTTCTTTGCATGTTGCTTCCTCCAGTAGAGCTAATATCAGTAGCCTTAACTCAGAGGAACAGATGGAAATTTGAAGATGACTTTTGTGAGTAAAACTCTCACTATATTAGTAATGTTGAGATTTAATATCAAGTAACATAAATTCATGAGGTTTGAGGTGAAAACATCCATGATCATGCAAAAATATGATGTAATATAGAGACCTAAATGGCACAAAGGATTAATACATCTGTGTCCAAATCCCTTTTTATCTGTTTGAACAAGAGGTGTTATACAGTACAGAGCCAGATTTCCAGTTCTTTATATGTGGGGTATACAAGGGAAAGCCAGATGCTTTATTATGTCCTTTAGCTTTGCAGAATTCAGCATTCAATGTCAAGAAAATAACCTTTGAACTATTCTTTTCTCTTTTATTTTATTTTTTTCCCCTGAATGATGCAGTTGATCCTGCCTAAATAGTATCAGTTCTGTCTTCCTTCATTGCTGTTCTGGCTGCAGATAAGAGATGCTGAACTTCCTAGAAAAGCAGCGAAGTTGGAAATGTGATACGGTAGTGGGAAAAAAAACAGCCAACAAACCACAGTTTGGAGGAATAAGAAAGTTGCATTGGGGCTACAGACAAGGCGAAGAAAGAACGTGGTTTCTGGATAAGCACACAGGGAAGTCAAGTTCATTGGAAATGAAAGTGAAGACAGTAGAGGAAGAGGGAGGAGCTCTGTGGGGGATAGAGAATTATAATAGAAAATTCGAAACAATGATGTTCAGCTGAGAAGAAATGAAAAGTGGAAAACCCAGCAGAAATGGGAGACAAATATCCTAAAATCTACACTCTAAATTAGGATTCAGACACAGAGCATGAGGAAGAAGCAAGCTCAGTCAACAACCGCCTTTGAAGAGGCAAGCAAAAGACAGGAGAGAGCAAAACAGAATATGGTGCTGGTGGGCATGTGATGACCATTTTTAGAGACATCAAGAAAGAAGAAGGAGGGGAAGGACATAGACATGGGGATGAGGTTCTGAGTTGTGATGGGAAGGAGGAGGCATTTTGATGCATGTAGATTATGCACAGGATGGGCATGAGCATTGCAATCATGACAGATGCCACCAGAAGTATGAAAAGGATATCGGACTTGTTAATGGAAGTGGAAATGTGTGTGCATGGGATGGGGAGAAAGGAGATAAACCTGGGAAAGGAAGAAAGCAAAGGTGGAAACAGTCTAACATAAAAGAGGAAACAATCTAACATAGAAGAGAAAACAGTCAAGTTATGCGATAAGAAGGTTGTGGGGAATGCAAGGTGATACGAGACAGAAAACCAAAGTATCTGAAAAGTTCTGTGAAAGCACATCTCCACCACTTGACCATACAAGCTTGCACTATCTCAACCTGACATGGAATGGGAAAAAGATGACAAACTGGAGAACAGGAACACCTGCGGGAAGTGCTCTGCTGTTCTCTCAGTTACCACTGTGGATCCGTAGAACTTTGGAGACAAACAAATCCAATTCCACCATCTTTGCTACAAATATCCTTACTCCCAGAGAAAATTTCATGGTTGAATGTCCTTACTTGCCTTAGAAAAGTCAATATAGAAGTCAATAAATACAGTCAGACTTTTTCTGCCAGTGAAGGACAGATTTTTTCCTAGTGTCACTTTGTATTTATAGAAGAATAGGAGACATTAAGCTTCTGCCTAGTTGTTTTTCTGTAAAGAGAAAAACAATGTGCCTGAAAAGGACATATTAGAACACCACACATTTGAACTCCCATTTGTGCTTTGAAAAAAGTATTTACAACCCTCAGACTTCCACCTTCCCTTCCTCTGTCACTTTCTGCTCCATCATATTAGCATTTTAACAATGTACATTGACATTTTAAAAAAATGCAGCTCTCCTGCTGCTCTTTAATTTATACAGAATAGACAGGGACAGGCATTAAACTGAAGTACATATCCTCACACAGTTTTCTTTCCTATGAAACATTCTACATTTGCATGGAAACAATACAAATCAAACCTCCAAGTAATCAGAAAACTATCCTTGGAGTTGGCGGTGGTGTTCTCTCCCAGGGCTTACTTGATTAGTGCCAATGTCTGGGTATGTCTGGGTGTACCTATATAAAAACCTATGTATTATATCCTCAATGGCATTTGTTTAAGAGAGCATAGCTCTGGTCTAGTAGTGTTTACAAATCAACACGCTGTGAGACTAAATGTCATATTATCTTGATCACTAAAGTCAGAAAAATGATCTAAAGTCAGAAAAATATGCAACAAATAATGTTCTTAAGAGTTAAATATTAACACTTTATCCTCACCTTATTTAAAACTCCTTTTGCACAGTGGCTCAGGTGAAACATGTTGTAGAGTATTATTAATGCTATTATCACTAAGTTATACAACAAAAGACGAAAAAAAGCCACACACTCAAAAACAAACACAAGCCCCTCAGTGAATTTAAGTTATCTTCTAAGAAACAATTGAAGTCTTTGAACTAAGTCTCAGGAATTGAAGCCTGATATTCCTAGTTCAAGGATGAACACTCATGAGAACACATAGGAGTTTTCAATTGGTTTTTTGGCTTTGGATTGGGTCCAAAAATGAATTGTTTTTTCTGGGCTATTCAAGTGCAGCTGTTTACAAATGTTAAATTCAGTTAAGAAGGCTGTGTCTGAGCAATGATATTGTGGAATCCGTCTCAAAGCCAAGACTCAAACTGTGCCTTTGTCTGACTCTATGTTTGTAGCAGGGCTCAGGCAAAACAGGTGTAGTCCATTTATTTTTTTAAATGAAGTGTCAGCATTTTTTTCATTCTACACTGGAGAAAAAGACTTCTGGACCTTTTAAAATTTTTCATGGGGGGGGGGAATCAAGTCTTTCTCAGAGTAGTTACTAATTTCACAGCTGGCAAATCACTTGTCTTGCTATCTCACAGCTTTCTCTGATACTGAACAAAGATCTAAACCTGCATTGTTTTGCAAAGCACTCATTAAAAGGCTATTTTCAGTAGATTTTGCTTTTGATCAGAAATCTCATATTTGACTTCAGAAGGCTGATGAAAGAATATCAACAACATCAACAGTTTTCCAAGAAATATTCCTATTTCAATCAAATGTAATTTCCAGTTTCATCTAGTATGGGAAAGAAATAGAGACTTTTCCCACATGATGCAATGCAGAAGTAAAGAAGAATTTGCTAGAGGTAAAATGTAAGAATTATTGCACTAGATAGGGTTTTATATGCATTTTTGAAGTCCAAGATCACACCAGTAGAACTCAATATTTTAACAGGGCTTCATACTTCAAGACAATGAGACTTTGAAAGAATATGAAAAACTGCTACTTTATATTTTTCATTTGCTCCTCTAATAAAATCTCTAGTTGCATAGCAAGATATTTCAGTTTCAAAACATTTGCCTGAATTTTTCATGACATTTCTACTGATGCAACCTCAATGGCAGCTTTCTTCTTGTCTTAATGCTTTGCCTCCTCTCCAATTTTGTTTTGTCTTTCTCTAGTTCAGCTCTCAATCTCTAGCCCACAGGTTTTCTTGTTCTTAAATATATCTCTATTGCTTTTAGACTGTTTTCCCTGAAGAATAACTTTTAGGTTCTGAATATTTCCTCTTTGTGTATTAACTTGTTGGATAACTGATCTTTTCACAGCTTTTGTCTCTGTGCTTGTTCCTTCTTTTTCTGCTTGTCTATTTTATCATTACCTTTTCACTGTGAAGGGCTGTCACTCTATACAGTATTCCAGGGGTGCCTTAGCAGTGCTGAAAGCAGATGGTTTCAAACACATCTAATCTTACAGTCAGAACTATACTTTATTCTTTTTGACATCTTTATATACTAAATCCCAAAGGACCAAATCCTAAACTAGTGTAGAATTACACTAACTGTAGTACCATCTCTGTGACACTGACATTTTGCTGAATTGTTAAAAGCCCAATATTCATAACTAATGGTAAATTGAATCTAAGAATATGAGCTCAGTTAAAGCACAATGGTGTCACCAATAACTTTTATATTCTTAGAGACTGACCCTCAGCTAACAGAAAGTGTGATAAGCAGAGAATTTTCAGCTTTCACATGACTGTTCACTGAAAGTTTATACCTGTGAAGTGTCCTGAGTGAAGAGGACACGTTGATGGTACATGTTGAGATGTTGATTAGTAACTCTGCTGTATGAAGGTAACTGAAGAAATTGTAAAATCTTCACAACTTTGAGAATCAGGATAGACTGGATTACAGCTCAGTCACATTCTGCTCTGTAGCAACCTGACAAAAGAGCTAAGTAAAGAATTTTGGCTGCTTTTATGCTAGAAACAGGCTACAAAGTGACTGAATCTCCAGAAATTTAAAGCCACTCCAGAATAAGTTATATTTTGTGCTGAGCAAGTCTTTCACTCTCTACATACTGTGCCTTTTCAAAGGGCAGTAGCTAAAAGGACAAAATTTAAGAACATCTATTACAGCTATAGCACTATCACAAGGCATATTGTGGGTGATGCATACAGGAAATTAATACCTTTTTTACAGCATGGATATTCACACTCCTGCACTCAGTCTCTATCTAGCTCTCTGTTATGTCTGATGAGAAAAATCTCTTCAATACATCACCTATTAAGCTTCATAACCGTGCCTGTAAAAATGTCAACAGCACTTTCTTCTGGTACTCTAGAAAACATAGTGAAAATAGGAAGAAAAATACTTCATGCTTTCTTTTAATTGTTAATTTTGCACCATATGACTGACAGCTTTCCTATAATATTAATCACTCAGTTTGTTGCCTCTTGTTTTGACTAAGTCACTGGTAATAATCTGAAATAAATGTTCAAGTAATACCTTGCAAATGTTCCTATTAAAGTGTCCAAACTTTTTCAACAGTGAATGCAATTACTAGAAGTAAACTGAAGGTTAGAAACTTATATATTCCAAAAGATGCAATTCAGTGTAAAAATGAGAATAAACTGAGTTCATTCAGTGGAATTATTAATACTGGTTTTCTTTCCAGAGGATTTTTTTTCTTTTTTTCTTTTTTTTTTTTTTTTTTTAAATATGATGGTCCTTAACTATCAAAGAACTGAAAGCTTCAAACTGGAAATGTGGGTATCCTTGAATGAACATGGTGGGACATAAAGATGCCTTTCAAATAATATCCACAAAAACATTCTGTAGCAGGTTGACCCTGGCTGGATGCCAGGCACCTGCCAAAGCTGCTCTATCAGTCCCCTCTGCCAATGGATGGAGGAGAGAAAATATAACAAAGGTTCATGTGTTGAGATAAGGACCAGGAGAGATCACTCACTAAATACAGTCATGGGCAAAAAAGACTTAACCTGGGGAAATTAGGCAATTTTATTACTAACAAGATTGGAGCAGGATAATGAGAAATAAAACAGACCTTAAAACATGCTCAGTCACTTCTCCCTTCTTCCCAACTCTACCTCCTCCCCACCAGCAGGCACTGTGGCAGGCTGCTGGCATTGTCTCAGCCAGACATGGGGAAGCTTCTACCAGCTTCTCACAGATGCCACCTCTGTAGCCACTGCACTGCCAAACCCGGACATGTAAACCTACTACATTCCCAGGCCACTTTAAGCAGTTATATTCTGCATCTTTAGAACCCAATATTCTTGGCACTTTCATGAATTCTCATAAAAAGTGGAATATAATGAGCAAATTTCAAGCTGTAGGAGCACAGCCACTAAAACTACCACATCATTATTCTGCCAAATTTTAGTCTCAGACTGCTGCAACACTTTGAGGCTTTCAGAACCGTCGAGTTTAATTAGCAGTAGTACAATGTCTGCCCTTCCATTTTCTAGGGATTTCTCTGAGATGTGCTTGAGTGACTAGCCATACTGGGGAAAAGAAAAAGGATTAGAGAAAAAAAAATTGATCTCCAGCATACGGTGAAATGTAGGATGCATGGCATTATGGATTTGCAGCATGCAGCATGAAGGACCAAAGAACACAAGGAACTGAGATGGCTCAAAAAGATATAAAAGAACTAATGGGCTTGCAGGATATGTATTAGCTTTGAAATCTTGTAATACTTTACACCTAAAGAAATTGCAATATTTAGAAACATTCATACATGTCCACACATAGAATACATGTTAATATATGTTACCTGAGAAATAATTGGATATGAGCAGGACACAACTGAAATCACACATTTATCTTAGAAACAAGTATCTGAACATCTTTGGATCCTTAGGGTATTGTTGGTCTCACTATCCTTTACCCAACGGATAGGTGATGTTTCAATACTTGATTTAGTAAAATGAAAGAAAAAGGGAGATTATAGCCTAAAACAAGCTGAACTATATCTATTTAAAATTAATTTGTAGTTTTAGAAGTGACTTTAACATACCTCAAGTCAGTGAAAAGTGACTATTTTAAGAAAGTATGAATCATGCTCTATATTTAGCCATCCATCTCTTGAACAGTGGGCAGAGCCAAGATTCTCCCTCTAGCTTGTATAGGATGTCTACCTTTTAGACAGGCCAAAATTAACTGACATGACTCTAATCCATAAGTTATTTACTCCTGGCTTTAAAGGAAGTCCGAAATTGAGTTCTGTCCCACAGGCATAAACATGTTTCTTAAGCATTAGATCATTTTTCTTCCTAACATTATGGGTAAGAATACTGTTTTCTCTTGCACTGCATGAAGAGCTTAACCTGAAGTTAACATCTGTCTTACCACAAAGGTTGCATAGGTGGCTGTGGAGGGTTTTTTAAGACAGAAGAAAGAAAGAACAAACACAAAAAGATGGAGCTGTACTCCCCAGGATCTGAAGCTTTGCTAGCTTTTTCAGCTCCAAAAGAGGAAGGATCCTTAGGAGGGATCCATTCTTTGAAGTTCCTAACAAAGTGTGATGGTAACCCTCCCAAAGCCTTTGTAGAATAGAGAATTCATGTGTTGTTTTGCACTACAAAGCTGCAGGAGACCATACACTGTATACTACAGCCTTCCCTGTGATTGCCTCATATATATGTAGTCTTATATAATCATATACAAGCATACTGTTTATTATGCATTTGTGATACCTGTGGAGAGGGAAAAAAAAACATAAAAAATTATCTTGGGTCAGTTTCCTTGGAATATACTTAAGATAAATCATGCACAGGCAAATCCCTTTCTTTTCTTGAACCCAAGGATTTCTACAAATTTCCAGTGGAGAGAAACCCTCACCACAAATTTAACAACTAGAACAAGGCATGTATTATAGATAATTAAACAGAACATTCTGCACATTTTTGACATACTTTCTTTCTACGTGAAACTGAAAAATGAGGGAGCTATGCTTGTTTTGAGGCTGTTTTAAACATTTATATTTCTACATATCAGTTACTACTTCTCTCTACATTTCTATGGAAAAATATTTTTCATTACCTTTCTGCAAGAAATCTCTTGGAACTACTATGCACTTAAAATCAATCAAACAGATTATTTTTCCATGAATCATCCATTTTTAAGCTTATATTAAATTAATCTTCAAAAGCAAATAAATCACTTTTGTCAGATACAAGATCTTTAATGATGAAACTTGGAATGTGTTATAAGTGCTAAATTAATTTAAAGCAGAAAGAATTGTGCTGTTTCAGCTATAGATATTGCAGTCTTTCCAGCTCTACCACAATTAACAACTGACAGGTCTTTCCTGCAGAAAGTTAAATGTCTTTATTTATATCTGAGAGTCAAGGAGGTAGGTCCAAAGACGCACAGTAATTTTTTCACAGTAAGGAAAAGTGCTAAAATATTACAGTGTTATACCGTGATTTTAATCACTAGTCTATCTCTAAAAAGAAAACAATTATAAGCAGCAATATTAATTCTTCCTCTTGACATAATCTGAAGATGGGAAGAGGCCAGATCAGAATGCAGTGTCAATGGAGGCATTATGCAAAGGACAGTGGGTCACAGGCTCTTGACTCCCCTGGAGATGATGGTTCTATGCAGAGGTAGCTGAGTGTCCAGCTGGCTTTGTCTGCTCCTGGGCTCAGATGTGCCAGAACTGCTTGGGTTTACAATCAATGAACAACTCATCCTGTGGTAGCTGAAATTTTAAGAGACAGATGTGTTTTCAGTATCTTCAGTTCAAACCTAAAGAGATTGCAATGAATTTTTCTCCGTATTTTGCAAATGAGAAGAGGTGGGGGCATGCTAGGGGACTTGGAACTCAGTTGTTACTGAACCTCAGATATTTGGCAAGTGTCTGTAATTCTCACTTAGCATTTGTGCCTTCATTTTTTAATTACATTTGTCTTAGAGGTAAACAAGAGGATTTTAAATACATCATCTGTCTGGGAGGTCTCTTTAACCTTCTGCCCCTGCTTAGACTTCAGCTTTCTACCTACCTGTAATCTGGCAGTGCAGTGAAATTTATTGGGAAAAAAAGCCTTTATAAAAGCTGTCATGTGATCACCCCAGCATATTTGAGTATTAATTGGATAAATCCCTTTGCAACTAAATCTGATAGCATTACCTTATTGGTCTGATCCCTCTCATCACCAACACTGGGTGATGACTCCCGCAGAGCTAAGGCAAATTAGAAACATTGTGCTTACATCGTCAAAGTAATTAAATCTGAGGCCATGCTAAGGGAACAAAACAGGCTTTCTTCTTTGAACTTTAAAAAGACCAACCTTTTGTTATACAAACAATTTGTTTTACTCATCGATTCCTAGAATTTTCTTCACATCTTAGAAGTGATTTCAACACCACTGCTGGATACATTGTGAATAAGTAGTGATGGATATATTAGTCTCAAATGAGTCATCTCTTTCAACTCAGACCAGCAGAAGGCTGTTCTGCCTTGACTTACTCTGTACTAGGACTTACTCTTTCCTGTTATTCCTCAGTAAGAAAAGATGCATGATAATCAGACCTACAAAGCCATGTCATCCTGTGGATGGACAATCAGTTATAGTGGAGTTTTATGCTGCTTCTGCCCTCATAGCTGTATCTATATAGTTTTCATTTAATATAGATACACTAGGGGAAAATACTGCTAGATCTTTTAGTTCCAGGAAAAAACAAACTTCTGTCTTACACTGACAGCATTCATTAGGAGAAAAACATTAAATCTGTTGTACAGCGAATGACTTTTCACTGTCTCCTTAAGGATCCTTGTTGTGATCTTTTATTTCCTCATTAAAATGATACCATCTTCTTTCCTAAGTGTGACCTGTTTCAATCTTGCAAATGTTGCTAGTATTGATCTATACCTGTCTTGGAGATAATAAGATTTTACAACAAAACTGTGAGATTCTGAAAGCTCCCTGCAAAGTTTGATCTTCAACTGGAGTTAAGTGGATTCTGCCTGTGCTTCTGTTTCTCCCAAGTGTTTTTGTCAATTGCTGCTTTAAGATATTTTCAGTAGTTAAAGAATTGCCTTTAGTTTATTGGTGCATTATTCCTAATGATATGACCAAGCTCTATACCTTTGCCTTTAAAGCGTATTTATTGGCATCCTGTCAGGCAGCACATTGATATTTATACTTAAATTGTTTGGTTTAATGTATAACTTGGCCTTGACTCCTGTTATCTAGAAGAAATATCGATTCTTTCTGAACCCCATTTTATGCTGCAGTCTTCAGATACAAGCTTGTTAACTGCCACATATCTTAGATCGAGAACTTCGACAGAGTTTGCCTTAGGGGAAAAAGCAGGGTGTTACAAACTCTGTGTGCTATCATTCCTTTGTGACTTACAGAAACCTTGATGGTAGTACTTGGTGTCTCTGAATTGCTACAAAAATAGCTTGGTTAGCTAATTTACACTGAGGTGTCTTAAGAATAAAAAAACCCCAAGGCAAGTCTTTGTATTACCTTGGATAATTGCAGTATGTTTTCTTTTGTTACTGCATTATTAATTGAGGTTCATACCTATAATCAAACAATACCGATCAAGTACTTTGATACTTCTCTCTGAATTAAAGTTATTTCATGCTTTAAACTACAGTCATTCTACTTGAGCTCTGATATAGGACCTGTAAGGGTATGCAGAATCTGTAAAGATGTCGAAGGTGAGTGCCTGCTTTACTACGATTATCTGATCAAGAACTTTTTCTATACAAATGCAGATAATAATTTCAGGGTATAAGAAACAAACAAAACACAGACATGTAGACCTGACAGTCAAACATAACCAAGACAAGATCAAAACATCATCAGTCACACTGAATTAGTGATGGGCTATCAAGACACTACAGACAAACTGAGGATTTGTGGCCAATAAGTTTGCAAACTTGAGGGTCTGGGACATTGGAAGTCAGAGGGTGGTGTTCAGTGGGACTATACAAACTAATGAAGGAATGAAATTAATGAGAGGTCCTACACCTGGGTAGGGGCAATCCCAGGCACATCTGCAGGCTGGATGGAGAGTGACTAAGAGCAGCCCTGCAGAGAAAGACTTGAGGATACTGGTTGACGAAAACTCGATATAAGCAGGTAGTGTGCACTCACAGCCCAGAAAGACAACTGAATTCTGGGCTGCATCAAAAGGAGTGTGGTCAGCAGGTCAAGGGAGGTGATTCTCCCTCAACTCTGCTCTCATGAAACCTCACATGAAATAATGCATACAGTTCTGGTGCCCCCAAACAGGCAGAAGGAAATAGAACTGTTGGTGCAAGTTCAGAGGAGGGCAACAAAGGGGAAGATGTGAGCTAGAGCACCTCTCCTATGAAGACAGGGTGAGAAAGTTGGGGATATTCAGCCTGGAGAAGAGAAGGTTTTATGGAGACTTCATAGCAGCCTTCCAGTATCAGAACAGGGCCTACAAGAAAGCCAGAGAGGGACTCTTGATCAGGAATTGCAGTGATAGGATGAGGGGGAATGGTTTCAAACTGAAAGACAGTAGGTTTAGATTAGATGTTAAGAAGAATTTCTCTGTAAGGGTGGTGAGGCACTGGAACGGGTTGCTCAGAAAAATTGTGGATTCTCCAGCCCTAGGAGTGTTCAAGGCCAGGCTGGACAGAGCTTTGAGCAACCTGTTCTAGTGGAGAGGTGTCCCTGCCCATGGTCATGGGGGTTGGAACTAGATGATCTTTAAGGTTCCCTCCAATCCAAAACGTTGTATGATTCTCTAATGTGTAGGAGAAGGTAATTGAGGAAGAACAAAGGAGGAATAGACAGAAAATGGGTTTTGAAACGGCCCTTTGCATGTAAAATGGGATCAGTCAGTATACTTGTCTGGTCAAGTCCTGCACCTGATCACCATAGTCTGACATATTTTACTAAATATTTTAAGTATCTGTAATGCCACTCTCTTATTTCATCTGTATGAGTTCTGCATGGCCCAGCAAGAGCTACTGAGGGAAATCAATATGAGAGACCTGCATGCCAGCAGCTGGAGTCAGACCAGAGGTGCAATCAGCCCTGGTCAGCGGTGTTAGCTCCAGAAGAGTGGCATTGTGGCAGCTGCTGGAGTGTGTGACAGCCTTGTCTCCAGACACCAAAACAGAACTGGCATGTGTCCTGTAAACACACTGGAAGAATGAGGCCAGCCATTGGTAATGCTACAGTTAGCAATGAACTGCAGTACTTCCTGAATGTGTGGACTTGTTTCGAATGGCTGTGTCAGACACGGGAGGAAAGGTTACCTGGCTCAAAACCACCAGCTGGGAAAGCAGTGGGGGAACAGAGCAAGCTCTGTGTAGGTGAGGCTGTGGCTGCTCCTCCCAAGCCTCCACCTCCCTGAGCCTTCTTGCACTGCACTGTTTAGTGCACATGCTTTTAAAAGGTCACTGTCAGTCCACACTGGAATGGCATCGGTTGACTACATGGCCTTGCTGTAAGCCCTGAAATGGGTGCCAGGAGTACCCTGGCTCTGCCTAAAGTGCAGCACAAGTGTGACCTCACACTAGGGAGGGTCCTATGTGAAGGGGGCCGATAAAAGGATGCAAAGACATGCTGCATGGTGTGCATCACTACCCTGGATTCAAAGATGCTGAGATCTCGCTGGATCCACAGGAGGTGACTATCTCTCTCTTTTTCATCTCTTTCTCTCTTTTGGTCCTTCTGTTTTCTGCTCCTCAATATATAAATTGTAAGCCACGCTTACAAGTGTAAGTAAGAGAAGTGTCCTGTTAATGACTCACTAGGTGTAATGTTCTATGCCTGGCTAAGGGCTTTGTCCTCTAAGGTGTGCCAAGTTAAAGTTTGCACTGTGTCTGGATGCTGTGAACTTTACTGAGTTACCTTTGCCAGTTCTACCTTGATGATTCAAAGTTTATAAGTAAAAATTATTTCTTGTTAAACCTTCTAAGAATTTTGTTTTTTCCCACACATTACCCAGAGTAATCCAACATTACTTTTCCCTAAAAAATTATCTTT
>NW_008685338.1:53088-60575 GCF_000695815.1 Acanthisitta chloris
CCTATTATAGAGTCTTTTTAATATTATAGTAAAATTAGAGCCTGAAAGCTGAGATGATATACATGGTCCTGTAAGAGTATATGCGTATTTAAATTATTCTGAACATGTCCACGAGTGTATATTTTACTATCGTAAACTACAAGTTATTAGCCAAAGATGGACTATTTTCCATGCTTCCACTCCTGTGATTTTTGGCTGATCCACCTTCAAACTGAATGCAATTGTTGAATATCAAGGTTAATAAACCAATAGCACCATAGAATTGTCAGACTCTTAGCTGTACTTTATATATATGTTATATACTGTCATTCAAGGATGCATAGAGGTCTTGATTTGTAAGGAATTTCTCTTGAATCAGTATTATTTTGGTGCTTATTTGGCTATAGCCATTTATTTTTAATACATCAATCCTAATGTGGATACCCCCCACACTGCAACCCAGGACACCTAGCATAACATGCTAAGTTCTCTGTAGTTTCCAGATGATTGTTATTTCAGAGAAGAGGAAAAGGAAAATAGGTAAATTTTCTCTAAAAATGCCACTTAACAAGAAGATATTGTCTTTGTGTGAAAAGATTTCTGTACAAGAGAAGATAAGCAAGAAGGTGAGGGAAAACTGGAAACCCTTAATGGTATTTCTCTGTTGTCCATTACCTCTTGCTGCCCACTTACTGTCTTCTGGTTGTCTTCTGAATAAACAACTTTTAATAAACAATAATTTTTTTTAAATCAAAAATGAAGCATTGCTTGCTGCCCAGTGTAAAGTTTGCAATACTACAGAGATCAGAAATACCAGAAGATGCACTTCTTGAAGTTTCTGTGAAGAAGCAACTAAGCTGACTTTCTGTACTATAAAAACTTGATGAAAATTTGCTATGAGAAGTTGAGGTCTAAACTTCAAATTAAAAAGCAAGTTTATGGTTTTTATATATCTCTCCTATTTTGTAGCATAAACATGTGTCTTGATTTTTGTTATTTCAACAAACCTAATTTAAAATGATCTTGTTTAAAAAAAGAAATTCAGGGTACTGATTTGATTTTGAATGCATGTTTTAATAAAATACAGAGAGCAGAGGTGAGACATTAGTTCTAAGAGCAAATTCTATTAGGTAAACATAATAACCATATTCCTATTGACTTTGGTGATGTAGAATCAACTGCAATTGACTGAACTGATCTAACTTTATTTTTTTAGCTATTTTTAGATTTCAAACAATCTTTTTGATCTGTAACTGGAAATAAAAGAAGCGTCAGTGACATACTTCATATTGAATGAAGTGTTAATCTACAGAAGTGTCAACACTGTCTGAAATCAATACAGGTCAAGTCACTCCCTCCCCTCTTTTCCTCCACAGGTAGATATCTAGCACTTTTATTCAGCAAAATGATTTTGACTTAATTTGTTTACACTGCAGATAAAGTGAGAAAATATTAAGTAAGAAGTTGAGGAATGGACTTTATTTACAAAACGGGAGTTTAAGGGGAAAAAGACAAGATCTTGTGAAAACTGAGAGTGTCTTCCATGGTGCATCAAAGATTTGTTGCTATAGATGCAGAGTAAGCCAAATGACCTTTTATGGAATGGGAGAACAATAGTATCTGCAAGAATGAATCATCTTTCTAAGGTGATTTAAGCTGGTGAGCTTCTTGCTCCAGTCAAAAAATAACAGATTCAGTTATGCCAAATCTTCACCCAGTGGTATTCCACTCAAATATTTGCAAGTTCTCTTCTCAAACTGTCTCTCAGGCAGAGACACAATTGCCAGTATCTAGACTTTTGGGATGAAGTGCTGCTCTGTTTTGAAGCTATGATAAGGGGATAGAAACTGTCATTTGGCAATTACCAGTAGAGGTGAAGGTGTTCTGTCACTGCAGACTCTAGGCTAGGTACGACAGAGTTTTCAATCCCCTTTAAGTTCCTTCTCAGCCCAACAATTTTTCATTGCCAGAGATCTTGTAGGTGTTGTAGCATCATATAATAATCCATATTAGAATCTTGTATCTGTTAACTAAAAAGAAAACATAGAATTATTAATCTGTCAACACTTTTCCTCCAAAATTTAGCAGTATCTTTATGTCACTGTGCTACCAGCTACTCAAATAAGTAGATAAAATTACTGTGAGTTGTTCAAATGCTTAAATTTAATTTACAAGACAGATTATCAGTGAGAGGAAATATCATAAATACATCAAAAGAGAATGGATTTTTTATTATTTAACCTTGCACAGTCATTCATTTGACACAAAAAATGTTTGTAGAATAGGTAATGATAATGGCATTTTCAAGATGAGAGAAAATAAAAGGTGTCACAGAAAAAAAGAGAAACAAAAAGAATAACACATATAAAATGTGGAAAGAAAGCTTTGAGAAACTGCCACTAAGAAATAAATTGAGAAATGATAAAGGCAAGATACAAAGTGTAGGACCACTCAGTATTTCACATTTACTGATTGCTTCTATGTCAACAAAAAATATGTTCTAAGTTTCACGTTTGAATTCCAGGTGATGCTATTTTTCCCCAGCTCACAGCTGATCTATATATCATATGTCTCATCTGATGTCTTTAAAGTATCTGTTTCTACTTTAACCTCTCACAGCACCTAGCTACCTTAAAAAAGAAAAGATAACACTTAGATTTTACACTAAACATATTTACTTTATTTAATATTGTCCATCATCACCCAAGGGTTTCTACTTAATGTTCAGTCTTCTGTAAAACTGACTTTGCAAAGACTAAAATGTTCAAATTTTTGTGAACAGTACTTGCTTTGAAGTCAAATAGTGGATTTGCCTGACTACAAAATTTGCTTATTTGTTTTAAAAGGTGGAATAAGTGTGGATATTCAATCTCAACAGCTATTTTTGAAAGATTTAAAAAAATCCCCAAAACTTAACAAAAGCATTACTGAAAACAAATGAAGAGGTTTTTTTCTTTATACCACATTTCAGGTATCATCATTTGAAGTAACTAAGTTTAAAAGCACAATAAAATGTCTGATACAACTTTATACCATTACTTCATTTCAGAGGGAACTGTAAGTAATTATAAAGGTTTATTTGATTTATATGGCGAGGCACTGGCACAGAGGCTGGCAGGTGACCTCTGTAAGCAGAGGCAGGGGCTTTCCCAGGCTGGACACAGACAATTCCAGCCAGCTCCAACCCACTCACTGCAGGGCATGGCAAAGCCCCTCTGGCACATTGGTGGTAGTGCCTCAGGTACACAGATCTAAGCAAGGGCAAAATGCCTGGCAGAGAGACTAGAGGGGAATGAACAGGAATGAGAAACAACTCTGCTGACACCAGGACAGTGAAGAAGGAGCTGGACAAGGTGCTCCAGGTACTGGAGCTGAGATTCCCCTGAAGCCCCTGGTGAAGACCATGATGAAGCTGGTGGTCTCTTACCCATGCAGAACCATTCAGGAGCAGACTCCTGGTAGCAGCTCTGGCCCTCAGGGGACCCATGCTGGAGCAGTCTGTTCCTGAATGATGGACTTTGTGGGAAGGACCCATGCTGGAGCAGGGAAGCAGCACAAGGAGGAAGAAGTGGTAGAGACAAAAGTTTATGGCCGAACAACAAACCCAAGTGCCCATCCTCCTGCACCACTCAGGGTGGGAGAAGGTGGAGCCAGGAATGAAGGAGTGAAGTTGAGTCTGGGGAGAAGGGGGTGCTGAAGGAAAGGTTGTTTTTGTTTGGTTTAATTTGCATCATTCTGTTTTTTCTGGGTTTAGGTTGTTCATCATCCTACTAGATTTTTTATTCTCAATAAATTTATTTTCCCCAAGTCAAGTCTGTTTTGTCCATGACAGTAAATGGTAAGTAATCTCCCCATCTTCATCCCAACCCTTGCATTTCCATCTTACTTTCTCCACCATCCTGCCTAGGAGGGGAATAAGAGCATGTCTGGATGAAGGTCTGGCAGGCAGCCAAAGCCAACCCACCAAAACAGTGTAACCATAATTTGGAAACTTTAGTTTTTATTCCCCCGGAAGAAATTACTTGGAGCAGATTTCTTCTACAGAAAATCTATACAACTATTGAAGCCACTATAGTGTGATTTTCACTTCACTTTTTGTGGGACCATATTGAGTTCTTGCAAGAAATCTCTATTAAAATACTTGGAGCCCTGAGAAGGTGTAAGAGTGAACTATCACTCTGGAAATAAGTGTGAGAATGCAAAACTTTCAGTATTCCCATTGTGTAAGGTGCTCACATGACTTTTTAATTTAATTTGTGCCATCCTGTGAAGATAGGTAAGCAGCAAGTGAGCACGTAGGTGTGTACTATATCATAGCAGGGCTGATTTGTCTAAAACAGTCAAAGGAGAGTTATGAGCTTCTGTTTTGCTTCTTTTCAGAGAGATTTAATTAAAATGAAGTATTACATGGACGCTGAGGCAGGAGCTGGACATGTCAAGCACACAATTCTGCATGCTCAGCAATTAAATGTAGTTGAAAAGTACTTTTCTGATTATGTATAGATGTATGATTTTTATCTTACTGGTAAAATAATAAAGTAATTGTTTGAAGTAACTTGAATGTCATTAACAATGCTACAGCTAATAGTACAACAGAAAATGAAATACTAATATTAAATATTTCTTTTTGTATTACTGAGGATTTCCATATGCAAGTATTGCTAACAAAAAAGAAATAAAAAAGGAGACTGTGCAAAATGTTCATTGCAGTTATTCAGACATGGATTGTAAATAAATTTAGACATTTATAGGAAACCCTAAGATGGATTCTTTATTCATTGTATTAGACAGTATAGAGTGGGTGTGAAGAATGTCCTGATTACAAAGCATCTACTTTTATTGCTATGAAACAACATACAGCTTCTTTAATCACACTGAAATATTCTAATATGTACCATTGTACTTTACACATAATTCCTTTCTATAGTAGTTATGTTGATTAAATAAGTGACTGGAAATAGAAAGGAAATGTATCCAACACTATCTGAAAATGTTTTTGACAGCTATGGAGGATGACCTATGCTTTAATACTCTTCCATTCAGCAGTTATGAAGGGGTTGAGTATAAAACCCCAGTGCTTTAAATACTAGAAATATCTATACATATAAGGATGAGTTGAAAATTAGGCCAGGAAAAAGGCTGCTCTGGGAGGTTAGAAAAGAATTACACATTTTCCAGTATGAGTGTATTAAAATCAGATATTTTATCAAATGGTGCCACTTACCCTAGTCAAAATGGAGCTTATTTTGGATGTAAGGAATACTAAGTCATAGAGAAGGCCCTTGTACAGACAAAATTTGCATAGCATTGTTAAGTCTGTCAAACAAAATAATGTCTTTTTCTAGCAGTTTGAAAATATGTGTTGATAAAATCCTTCTCTCAGAATCATACAAGCCTTTGTTCACAACCTTAAGAAAGCAATTTAAGCCTGAACAGGAAGAGAAGAAGGCCATTATTTATCTGAAATGTGATACATCCATCTGAGAATGCTTTGGCTCTATATCAGTCTCACAGTGTATTAAAGGGAAGGTACGGATGTGACACCTGGAAGTGCATACTCCAAGCTGCTTTAACTAGCATCCACAGCAGCTCAGGACATGGTATCAAAGAATTCAGCAGATTAAAGCAACAAAGGACCATGAATATTTTCTCTGATTATTAGCACAAAGTGAAGCCTGTGATGCTGTATTTTCACTGAGTTTACTATTTGTGGTGTTGTGTTAAAGATGTGCCAATCTACAGAAGGCATCACACAAGTATGTAAATATTTGAACTAAAAGAAATAAAATTTGTGAAACATTTCCCTTACTTACAGGATGATCAAAAATTATAAACTATTGCAATTTGATTCCAGAAAAATTAACATAAAACATTCAGTACTAAGACTTTTTCTATAAAGGCATAAACATGCAAAATTTCTCCTCTTGAAGTGACCAGTTTTGAAACATTATATTGGCACATAGAAAATCCCTTTATAAATCAGTGAACCAAACCTCCAGTCTATTTCCAGTGCAAATACTAGATGTTCATAGAAATTTTGTTTAAGTAACATAGGTTTGGACTGCATTTCATTAACTGTTTCATGCAAAAAAAGTTAAAGAGGTGTTAAACAGTGATGCAAGCTGAGATCTCTTGACATGACTCTAACTGAATGAAGAAATGAATCTATCTAGTCTTAAGTGCAGATCAACTATTTTATGAATTTACTAGTATTATTAAGCTAATAATGCACAAAGTTCAACACTGATTTTCTGATACCATAATTCATTTTCATGTATATAAACATTTTACATATTGTTTGTTGAACTTAGTGTACATATTTCTTTATTGCATAAATATTTTTTGATATAAACTTTTTCTGATATACAATTAGCAGGTCAATTATATAGAGTACAGCACCCAGTTTCTCAATCTTTTTATTTCTACTGATAAATTATTTAGTTCAAGCAAATGATTGACAGCATTTGTGCTTGAAATCAGGGCATAAACTACATCTAGAGATTTTAGAGAACCATAATAAATCACCATATTATCTGTATAAACCTCCACTAATGATCTGATATATAGATATGGCAGGTCATTCACAAGATTAATAATAAAAATTGAGATAATTCAAGGGTTTATAAAATGTGTACTCATTATTTAGGATATCAGAGTAATTATAGATTATAGTATTTCATCTACACATTTAAATTACAGCCTCACTGTCTAAAATGTAAATTAAGATAGACGTAAATTCTTACACAATGAGCTAATATCAGCATTTTTGACTCATTATTCAAAGTTATTATTCATTATTTCTCTGATTAGAAATAAAATGTTAAATGAATTGTTTAACTATGTACTTGTTTGGAAGTTCTTATACCTCTGATCAGGAGTGACAAAAATTGCTGTCAATGATATCTGTAAGAACTGATGAGAAAATTGTAAGCACTGCAAAGCACAAGGCATGGACAAAGAGGTGGGAGGAATGGATCAGTCTCTGCTCTGATTTACACACTTTATAAACACACAGTGGTGGATTTCAATGGTTATGAATCAATATGTCTCTACTGGGACCAATGGAAAGATCTGTGTTTAGACCATCTGAAGCTCTGCACAGCATCTAGAAATAGAGAATGCCAAGTACTAGAGGACAAAGATAAATCTGGCCCTGCCTGATTTACTGGAGGCCTTGGATATTAATGAAAGCACTGCCTGGAAAAAAAATAAATCTGTGTTTTTTATTCCTTTTCATTGATGCCCATCAGTGGATGTAAATGAAAGGCCTGTCTTTTTTTCTCCCAGTCATTTAATATTACCTTATTCATCATGGTTGACCCCCAGCCAGCACCTAAGAACCACACAGCCACTCACACTCCCTGCTCACCCCTTACCCCCCCAACCCAGAGGAATGGTAAGGAGAAAATAAAATAAATTATGTTGGTTGAGATAAGAACAGTTTAATAATAAAGAGCAGAATGAGAAGAAATGCTAATGGATAATAAAAAGAAAGTGAAAGGAAAAAA
>NW_008685338.1:60605-62074 GCF_000695815.1 Acanthisitta chloris
ACACAATTGCACCTGTGGACTGACCCAACCCAGTGCCTCCCCCCAGATCATCTCCCCTTCCTGCTTATATACTGGGCATGATGTTCTGTGGTGTGGAATATCCCTTTGGCTAGTTCAGGTCACCTGTCCCAGCTATGCTCCCTCCCACTTTCTCTTGTGTACCTTGTCACTGGCAAAGCATGAGACATAAGAAAGAAAATGTCCTTGATTTAAGATAAACACAACTTAGCAGAAACCAAATCATCAGTGTGCTGTCAACAGTGTTCTCACTCTGAATCCAAACACTGCACTGTACCAGCTACTGAAAAGAAAAAATTAACTCCATCCCAGCTGAAACCAGCACACTCTAGAATAGCCAATTAGAGTAGAAATATAAATTAATTGCTTTATTCCATTTGCTCATGGACTATGACAATTCTGCTCTGTCAGCACTGTTCTCCATTCAATATATACCTGCCAATGCCCTTTCTTGAAAACTGGAAGGACTGCAAATAAGAGAAAAACAAATTATCACTGTGAAATGGCACTTCAGAGCTGTCCTCAGGAATGAAAGACATTGTCTCTTGTGGCCATTGCTGTTTTACATACCTTTTCTTGCTTTGAGACACAAACACCTCTCCCACCATAAAGGTTAGAAAGAGGTATTTTTCTTTCTGTTACATCTCTGTGGTGAAAACAGGGAAAATAGCATGATCCTGACTGAATACCAATTTGTTCCCGAGAACTGTGATGAAGTTAGAAACTACTGTGAGGGTGAGATTTTCCTTGCAGGATGTGGCAGTTCATATAAAGAATCCTGATGCTTTAGGACAGTGGCATCCTAAGGGAAAAGACCTGTATGCGAAGTGTGAAAGAGAATCCAAGATTTCTAAGAAAATTCAAATCCAGGATTCAGAGGCGGCTCTAGGAGCAGTACATGCTGAGATGTTGAAGACTCAGTACAGTAACAAAAGACATTCATACCCCCAGGGAAAGGCACTGAGCTGATCAGAGGCTACTGCAAAAATCCTCATGTGCAGATTCCTGGCTTCATTTAGCTTTCTTCTTGTAAACGTTGATCGAAAGCCAGTAGGTAGCATTTTTTGGTGTATGTATGTTCTGGTGCCTGCTTCTAGGGACAAGTATTTATCTAGGGCATATTAAGGGCCAGATAAACAAGCAGGATTTATGGGCTGTTACTTGTTTTGGAGTATACAGAAAAAAGGTCTGCCCTGAACTACACTAAGAAGGGAACAGAAAGAGAAAATATAGGTGTTACAGATAGAAAATGAGTAGATGCAAAAGAGGCCAAACCTGACTAGTGTCTAAACTAAGATGACAACAACATGAGGAATGGCAGAAATTAAAAACTATGTATAAGCAGAGGCATTACTTTACAGAACTGCTGACCAAGGTGGAATTTTCCAGGGCAACCACATCATGAATAACAAGTAGATATAAAAAGTCAGCAAAACTGAGGTCCCTGGGAA
>NW_008685338.1:62089-82630 GCF_000695815.1 Acanthisitta chloris
AAGGGGATAACAGTAGTAAAGATGAAGAAACTGGACTGTGAAAAGAGCTGCAGAAGGGGCAGAAAATCACGTAATCGGGGCTGATCAGGAATACATGTCACCCGGTCTAGTGCTTGCTGTCCATTTTAAAACAGGACACTGGAACTACTCTTTCCACAATACTCATGTCTGAATTACCTCCAAGACCATGAGGTCAGTGGTCCCCTTTCATCAGTGAGGGAATATCAGGACATTCTTTTTAAAACAACCAGGGGATACCTGGAGGATGTAACTTGCCAAGGCCTTTTCCTCTCCGTAGCATCTTAACTGAGAGTCACATTACAATGCTTTTTTTATTTTTACTTTTATTCTATGACACAGTGGCTTAATCTGTGGAATCCCCCTCCCTTCATCATTTTTGCACTGTGTTTACTTTGGGAGGGTGTTCATTCTCAATGCAAGAGCAGCAATTTAAACCTTTCAATATGGATGAAAACAACTGCTAGGCTATGTGGTTTCTCTTCCAAAGGTCTCTGTGTTTTGCAATAAAAATGGCAGTGATCAACGAACTGAGCTCCAGTTAAAGCCCTCCTTGATAATTTCTAAATCATGATTGAGTCATTTGAAATATGTTGCATTGTCTTGCCCTGTAATGTAGTTTATATTTTGTTTTAAATAAGGTACTCTTTTTTCTCAGTAATAGAAGAGGATGGGGGAAAAATAAACTGGCTTTTAAATGGGGTAATGATGTAGTAAATGAATTATAAGTGGTCGAAGCCAACAGTTTAACTTGGAATGCATAAGGCTAATAGTTGAATGGGGTTTTTTAATCTGTCATTTTAAAATATGCTTGTTTGCACTTTGACATACTGTAGCATCTAAAAAAGCTGAGTATATTTTAGATTAACAGTATGCATCTTTAGTTATGTTCTGTGCAGCTAATAGTTTTGAGAATTTTGCTGTATTAAAGAGTTTTACCCTATCAAAAGGTATTCCTGAGCTCCTCTGACTCTACATCATAGCAGACACCAATGTCACACCAGTCCCCAGGGGGTTCTCAGATGCATACACCCTAAACTTCTTCCCACAGAGTTTTAAAGAATTACTGTTTAGTACTTACACTTCAGCTTTATTCTCCATGTGAAATATTCAGCTCTGTACTACTCTGTGTGACTGTACATCAGTAATAGCCAGCAGGACTAGGTTTCCAGATTAAATAGTATTAGCACAAATTAAAAGGAGTAGTATGCAAAAGAAGCAATTGCCATCAAAGTTAAGCTTCAAATAAACTTCTCTCAATAACTAGCTACCATGATGATCATGTGTTGGGGTTTTTAGGAGCTCCTCTTCATGCTTTATTGCTGCAGTTCTCCAGTCTTAAGTGACAGTAAGCTCATAAGGTATAAAATCCAAAAAGAGACCATTCCTTGTTGCACATCAGACAGCAGAGAGACTCATTTATACTTTTCTAACAGCGATCCCAAAACTTTCTCTTCCAGGCTGAACAATCCCTATTCTCTCAGTCTTTCCTCAGAGGAGAGGTTCTCCATGTCTGTAATAACCTTGGTGCTCCTCCTCTGGACTCGCTCCAACAGGTCCATGCCCTTCCTGTGGCTGGGAACCCCAGAGCTGGATGCAGCACTCCAGGTGGGGTCTTACCAGAGTGGTGTAGAGCATCAGAATCACATCCCTTGACCTGGTGGCCACTCTTCTTTTGATGCAGCCCAGGACACTTGGCTCTTTGGACTGCATACACACATTGCCAGCTCATGCCCAGCCTCTCATCTGCCAGCATCCCAAAGTCCTTCTTGGCAGTGCTGCTTAAGGGCCCCTTCCATATTCTAACATTCTACGAAATAGCAAACACATGGAAATAGAAAAAGAGTTTGAAAGAAAATTAAAGCTGCCATTAAGAAATCTTTTTATTTTTCACAACCCCTCGTCTGACATTCATTTTCATTCTTCTGACATAAAATTTTTAAAACTTGAGACTGACAAAAATTAAAAATTACAAATTTCTCCGAACCCTGAGTCAATGGCAGAAGAGATTATTAATGCAGTTGTATACAAGTAGCTATGAATTGAGATTTAGACAACAGCTATTTTCCTGTATAACTTTGCAGTGTTAATATGAAAATCTTAAAAGAAATTAACTATAACTTTTTTTTCTTTTTACTTCATACATGTGGTTTTTACCTTTTCAGTCACTAAGTGGTCTGTAAGAAATAGAGAAAGCAAACAAAGAATTAACAGAAAACACTGAAGATTCTTCAGTTTTGGGGGATTAGTGTTGTAGACACTGTGGGACAAAAGTAGTTGTGTAAAGGAGACCTTTTATTTAGGCATGTGTGATCCACCCTCCTTAGACCCTTCCCTGAGCCTTCTCCCACTGTTATCACTCATAGTTTGCTAAACCATCTTGAAAAAGAGATGACAGAAGAAACAAAGACACTCACTGCAGTGTCTTAGACTGACATAAATAAGATGGTGACTTGATCTGCCTAATATAAAAATATTCAGGTGTTTGAAGAAATCTATTGTTTGTTTTCCATGGAGTACCAGGAACTATGAAATTCTGTTTTCCCCTTATTTGCAGCACATAAAAAGTACTACACAGTAATTACTTTGTCCCATGACTTGGTAAAGTTAAATGAGGCAAGGGCAGAACTATGACAGACCTTCATATCTGGTTTTAAATCATAGCAGCTGAAAGCCTGAGTGTTAAGTAGCCAATAATATGCGTAGAGTTGACAGCTAATATGTCAGTCAGCAAAATCCTGGGTCATCTTCTTCCACTACAATGCTCTCTGTTGAATGAAGCCTAGGACTAAGACTTGGCAACTGCCAGACTGTTCAAATTGTTCTGAGCACAAACTTCATAATGAACAAAAAGAGCACAGGCACTTTCTGTGTTTGAGAGGTCAGCTCTCAATCTTAGCATGTCTAAATCCCTGCCATTCAGACATAGTTTTCCAAGCCGAAGTTTTTTTAAGTTACCATTTTTGCATATATGGTGTAGATGTCATGTGCGTGTGAATGAACATGCATAAATATGTAGCATATGGATGAAAAGGCTGCAAAGACACAGTTAGGTGTTCTGGACATACACAAGACTTTTCTACAGCTTCTGATATTAAAGTGCCTACCCATTGTCATCAACTAAAAGAGCACATGGGCAAGTATGCTTATGTCCTGGGATGGGATGAACTCAAAACTTCTCAATTATTAAACAGAAGATGATTGAAATAGCCACCCTTTTTAGGTCTAATCCAGTAAATGGCTTTATTTGGACCTTGAGTATGATGTGCTAAATACCATCGGGGAAATGAACAAGTTTTCTTGGTGTTTCTGAAAAACTAGAAATAGTTAGACATGTAAATATGACCAGATTAATCAGCACTATTTTTTTTAGGGAATAGCATAATTGTGTGTGCTATTGACAGCTGTATATGGTAATGAGCAAGAGTTCTTACTTAAGAGATCTTCGGAGGCTATGAATATGAAACAAATATAAAAAAGACAGCATCAGATGAAAAACAGAAAAGTCATCATCGAGTAATGACGATTAAAAACATCATGGAAATCTCCCCAGAAAAAAAAAAACAGTGAAAATGACAGGAGTATGGACACCTAGACTAAGAGAAAAACTTGTCCTGACTATACTGACAGAAGAAATGCATAGGCTAGAAAAATGATATTAATAACTTCTTTTGGCCTTATATTTTAAGAACTATGCCCTACCACATTTCAAGGAACACCTTGTAATCTAAAAATCACTGAAAAAGAAACCTTAAGTGGGTTTGAGCAACAAATCAGTTCTCTCTGGAACATCATAAATTTACTCAGAATCGCCAGCCTGATAGATTACAACAGCACGTGGAGGAGCACAGAAGAAAATTTACCTGGCATAAACCCAAATTTTCATTACAACAGAGTTATTTGTTATAAAAACAGTCTTCTTTACTGACCAGTATGAAGCTACGCTCTCTCCTAAATCTTAGAGGGAAGTACCCTTTTGGTATTATATTATCACCATTATTTCTGGTATTACTGTTTATTATTTATCATGGCAACTATGGACCTCCTTCAAAATCAGATCTCTGACTTGCAGAGTGCTCTGCAAGAACAAAACATCAACAACTAACTTTCCATAGAACTAGTAGTCTTTCAAACTTGACTAAGAAAGAGACAAGCTCTTAACCTCTTTGCGCAGTAAGACAGGACATGAAAAGATAGCTCCACTTGTTTAGCTGTGCTATAAATTTCCATTCAAAACTTCTGAGCTTCAGCCTCACTTCCTAGTCAAATCCCAGTTCTTTCCAGTTGCTGCAGTCCAGATTCATGTCTTCTACACCATATTGCAGTCATAACTGTATTGATACACTGAATACTGAGTCTGTGTTTCTGTGATATAAAACATTAATGAGCTGTAGTGAACATGTTTTATTTTTATCGTGCCTTTCATTTCTTTATAATTGTTACAATCATACTTACCTTCTTCACACAACATGTCTATTTTCTTTTCAAAAAGACATATATCCAGAATCTAAAATCTTCCTGTATTTTTCAGGTACCACAGATAACTGTTATTGCCATCCAGAGGCACAATTCACTGGATGGCAGTTAACCATCAAAGCACATGGCCACGTTGTCTGTCTGCCATATCTAGGACTCATAGCTTCTAGGGGCATATTTTAAAGCCAGAAATGCTTGTGATTTTTAGGGTATGCTGTCTTTGACAGAGTAGTTACAAAGAGCCCAGCAGTAGTAGTGGCTAGCTAATCTGACATGCTCTAACAGATCACTGATTGTCTAGGAATAGAAGCTTTAGATGTGCACTCATGTCCCCTAAAGACCTGTGTGACCCCTAAAGGCCTATGCGAGCTTGAGCATCACAGTTTTGTTCTGCCCTATATCTCCTCCTCCACTCTTTGACTTTCATATGCCTCCTTTCTTCTTATAATATTCGTATAAGGAAATCCACTAAGGATATTTTGCTGAATTAAAATTCACTTCTCATTAATGTGAATAAAGCTTAAATGAATCATTTATCCTGCAGTATTTACTGACTCACAGATAATAATCTTGCATTACAACTAACAGGTAAAGGTCAGTTTGCATGATTCACTGTTAATTTGTTTTCATTTAAACTAATTTGCTTAGAATTTGTACAGCATTGGCTCCCTAAGGGAATACAGCAAAAACTATGACCTGATGACAAGCAGAACCATTAAATTATAACAGAATTATTAATAAAAGAGTCTTTCAACAATTTGTTAAAAATCTTGGGAGATATTAGTAACTTATTTGTGTAAGATATGGAAAGTACATCTGTAATATAATTGCATATAAATTAAAAATTTGCCTAGGGAGACTGTACAGTGGTCATAGTTTTAAAATGATTGACAGATACATTAACATCACTTGCCCCTGGAGAAAGATAATGAATTCCATGTTTTGCTTTTTTTTTCTCACTTCCAAGGACAATGTTAGTGTGTTCTTTTGTTTGTGATGCTTAACATTGTCACAACTAGTTGACTAAAAAAATGAAGTCACTTACAATGCTGGTCTTGTTAATAGCTAATTGGGTTATTTTGACTTTCCTTTAGCTTAGGAGACACAGAGCTAGGAAAAAAGAATGGGTAACCATTTCAAGAAACATAAGTAAATTTGTTTCAAGTGCAGGTAGATAAGACATTTTAAGTTTCATTGGACCTTTTATTAGGTTATAACTTCTTCACTTATAGACAGAAAAACAAGGGATATTCTTTAACATGCTTTTTAAATTAGATGTCCTTGTTCTTTGGTTTATTTATTGTGACATGAAAAGTAATGTATTAATTAAAAAACTTTGCCAGCAGAAGATCTGACTTATGTGATCTGATTTAGATAAAGTTCCAACCACCTGAAGGCTGTCATTGATTTATAGGGTTTTGCATGACTGTAGCACGAGAATCACAGGTAGACAAAAGTAGCCAGAAGTGGTAGCCCTAAACACTCTTTTATTTTCCATTTGCATACACTGACATGTTTCCATTCTGCTCACTCGTTGGACTGCATAGAAAATTTTGTGCTTTTGATAAAATATTTTTTTTGTTAATAAAGTCATATCTGGGCATATTGTTAGATGTCACATCATATGACAGTGGCAGATTATGCTCATCTCCAGTGACAAATACACTTAGTGATTAGCACTCTTCATAGTAATGCACAACAGGACTCACTGCAATGTAGTGGGAAGAGGAGGAAAAGAACAATTAGGAGATCTGGCATCTCATTTCTTGGAACTGACACACCCTGAATATGCCCTAAATACCTTTGTCTTCTTTTTACTTTTCTGAAAAGTGTCACTAAGTCCATCAATAGAACATTTTCTGATAAAATTTCTCAGAAATGTCAAAAATTTCAAGCATGACCTAACTGATATTCTGTTTTGTTCCATGCTTGTAGAAACCAATATAAACTTTAATTTGAACATTCTCTTCCAAAGTGTGCTGTAAGAAATGAGAAATCTTATTAGTCTCTAAATATGCCTATCTTGTCCATTTTGTCATATAAACCCATCCATGATAGATCCTAAATTTAATTCTAAAACATCTTAACAGCCAAAGTAATCTACCAACCATTTGAATAATAGACTGTCAAGTCTAAATACTGGGAACATTCCATAAAATACGGATTATCTAATAAACAGGTAATTAAATATAAGTGGCCATGAGACCTGGGTGAATCTGTGTCTCTTTTTGTCTCATAATTTTGATGGACATTATGAACATAATTGTGTTAAATATGAATAATTCCTTATGGATTTAAATTTAAACCACTTGCAATAAAAAAAATGTTTGCTGAATTATTGCTGTCATCTAACCCCAGCCAGCAACTAAGTACCATGCAGCTGCTCACTCACTCCATCACCCTCTCCCAGTGGAAAGGACAATTAGAAATAAAAGGTAGAATTCATGGGTTAAGATAAGAACAGTTTAATAATTGAAAACAGTAATAAGAATAATAGAGCAGAAAAAGAGAGAGAAGAAGAATACCCAAGAGAAACAAACGATGCCAGCCTGTGCCCCCATCAGCAGCCCCCAGTCATCTCCCTCATTTATATACTGGGCCTGATGTTCTATGGCATGAAATATCCCTTTGGCCAGTTCTGGTCAACTGTCCTGACTGTGCTCCCTCCTGGCTTCCTGTGCATCTCCTCACTGGCAGAGCTCGGGGAACTAGAGAGGCCTTAGGGTAAGCACTACTCAGCAACAGCTAAAGCATCAGTGTGTTTTCAATATTATTCACACGTTAAATTCAAAACACAGTGCTGTACCAGATACTAGGATGAAAAGTAACTCTATCCCAGCCAAAACCAGGACAATTACCTCCTCTCTGTTTAGTTCAATATCATAGAATCATAGAATTTAGGAGTTAGAATCAACCCTACAGATCATCTAGTCCCAGTGCCTCCTGCCATGGGCAGGGACACCTCCTCACTAGATCAGGTTGCTCAAAGCCTCATACAGTATTTTGTATCATTTGAGGAGCAGTAGAAAATGTTCAGAGAAACATCATTACCAATTGCCACCCAAAATCAATAGGGCACTATGGCAAAATACGTCCCCATGAATTTTTGTCCTAATTCAATTTAGGTTTAATTTTGTGTTTGAAACAGGTATAGTGGTATGCTAAATAATTCTGGAAAGTCTCAATATAATGATAAGCTTTTAATATCTCTATAATCTTTTTAATTTCATGTCTCCCAACATCATCCTGAACAAAGAACTTCACAGTCTTAATTTATTGACTGAAAAAATCTCTATCCTCTTGGTTTTATGTTATTAGGTATACAGAAGATCCTACTTTACTATTTTTAATATAATTAAGGACTGACCTTTCCAAAGAGGGAACATTTTAAATATGGTAAACAGTAAAATTATACAAATAGATTTTTTTTATGGAACTACAATGAAGATGTCAATTTTCTCTCAACAGTGCACAGCTGTCTACAGCAGGCAGTCTTATGTCCACAATATAGACCTAATATAAACAGTATTTATAAAATAGATGCTTCTAATTCCATACTGTAAATATTGCTTCCTTTGCTGTCTTTCAAATACATCTGTTTTGTTCTGTATCACTTAAGTAGTATTCATATATAAACAATTAAAAATTTATATTTCTCTGAAACTGTTTAAAAAATAGAGACTACATAAGTAAATTCATTTCACAGAATGTATTTAAAGGCCATATGGTCTTTTTTTCATAGACTTCGGTATAAAACTATGGCAATTTTTATTATATTGCATTCTTCCAATACATCACTGAAGAACAGCAAATCTTGTTACTCAAAGTAAAGAGAGGGGATGAGGCAAAACCTAGTCAATAGAGTAAAACTAGAAGTGTTCCTATCATGACTTTTTGCACACTGCTAAAAAGCTGTATGTCTCCATTGAGAAGCTCTTCTTCTCTTTGATTGGATTTGGGTACTTAGTTTTACAGCCTCAGTCTTAGTTTTGATGATTGATGAGACTTCCAGCTCTAAATACCCGAACATGCTTTTAAGGCAAGACATTCCATCTTTGAGACATGTTTGCCTTAAATTGTTCATCTTTTCTTTTTTGTCTCTGTTTTTTCCAAAAAGTGAAGAAATTTTATTTAGAGATACCTTAGAAAACCTATCCTGCTTCACATATCCTGCTAAAGAAAGTGCAGCCTCAATTCTTGATTTGAGTCTCTTTCAGAACTGGGCTTTAGAGACCAGACAAACTGGACATACACTTAGGCCATCATGAAGACCACAACCGCCAGGGATTTTTGTGAAGAGACCTTAACCTCTAATATAAAAATTTTGAGTCATTAGAATGAATGACAAGTGTCCAGCATTTGTCTCCTTGACCCATCTACATCCTCAGCTTGCTCATGTGTTGTGGACATATGTTACCATTACTTTGTTTTGCCCAGGATGTTCTTCTGCATGTCTGACATACAGAATTCATATTCATATTTGTTTTTCTATTTTAAAGCCTGTATTTTTGCCCAGGATGTTCTTCTGCATCTCTGACATACAGAATTCAGATACTCTATTTGTTTTTCTATTTTAAAGCCTGTACAATTACAGATACTTTCATGATTAAAATTCCCATCTGCTTCCAGAATGCTAGCACCCCTTTGCTGTATGCACTGAATTTGCTAAAGCTGGATGCATTTGTAAGGGAGCCTGGAAGCATAACGTAATTTAGAAAAAAGTTAAATTAATATAAAGAGCAACAACTTAGCATTCAGTAAGAGCAGGGTTCTTTTAGAGTCCAAGATTTTGGCAAAAATCTTGAGGAGGAAAGGAGAAAAACAGAAGAGGATTTCTCAAAGAGATACTGTGGTTCAAGTCTAAATTTTAGCAAAGTTTTTTATTTGATATCAATAAATTTATAAGGAACTAGTAAACTGAGGGAAAAAAATAATTAAATAAAACAACAACAACAGAAAACAACACAACTCAGAAATAAGAATCAGACCTCTGTGTTCAGGTTCTACTTCTCTATCGATGAGGGTTTTGTCACAGAAGTGGGATGGATTCAATTTTATAT
Organism: Acanthisitta chloris; assembly: GCF_000695815.1. NCBI lineage: Eukaryota > Metazoa > Chordata > Aves > Passeriformes > Acanthisittidae > Acanthisitta > Acanthisitta chloris. Next base: position 71,644 of record NW_008685338.1, read on the forward strand.
TTTTTTAAACCATGACTTCTCAAAGGTTTTAAAGGGTAACCCAGCCCTTTTGTGAGTGTTGCTGAGTATTTTTTCATATATTTTCATATAATTTTTATTTCCCACTTAAAAAGTCTCGTGAATCTAAACTTATTGCTACCCTCTTTGTTCATTCTGCACCTTATGCATTTTAATTTTACTTACTATTTCTTGCTATTTTATGTATCTGAATAATTTTTATGCATATAAATTTATAGTGCATATAAAGAGTTATAGTGCATGTATTATGTAGAATAATTCATTTTCTGTTTAAATGAGATCCACCTAATTGTCCTTTACATTGACAGTTATGTTATGCCACATAATTTATAGATAAAAGTATAAATTTGTTGAAAGTAACAGCTCCAGGGAACATTTTCTCAAAAACAACTGCTGTCTAGTTTGTTATCATACAGTACAACCAATAATTTTCACATTCTTTCAGCTTTCCAAGCATTTTTTGGTTTTGTGAATTTCTTGAAACAGAGAATTACATTGCTGTTATTGCACTATTGTAATTGATCCAACTCATTCTCTCCTGTGATAAGACCTTGAAGGGAGGCATTATAAATCCTTCTTTGGTTAATACCTCCATCATCACTGTTTAGCAGGGAGTTGGATTTAGCTCATTCCAGAGACAGGAGCTGCAGGCTTTCAAGCATACATGGAGGTCTCCTCCACATACTTAATGGAGCTGCACTGAAAAACCCCCTCTTTTACACAATTTCTATAAGGATCCCAGGGAAAAGAGAAAGGACACAGAAATAGACGACACAGTGGATTGAAGTCCATATTTTCTAAAATACCTAGGATATTTTCAAATATTTGTCAAGGAAGAAGCTCACTATATAAATAACTGTTAAAAAGTTATGAAAGGAAGCAGGAAAACACCATTTCATGGAAGTGATTGAAGCAGGAAAACACCATTTCATGGAAGCTAAGGTGAGATCTTGGGAGGAGGAGAATAATCATTTATGCTTAAAGTAGAACAGGAGCCCAAAATGGAGAGACATGATGGAAGCAGGGAAGATTACCAGAGGAAAAGGAGTAGTGTTGCTAAAATATACCAAAGAGCATCTTACTGTACTGTAATAATAAAGGAATGAGAAATTTCGGAAGTAATAAGATGAAATATCTGTGAATATATGAATGAGTCAAAATAATAAACATTGTCCAAGAGTTGTATACAAAGTATTAAACACATAACTATTTTCTAAAGATAGAGAACCATGATATCCTTTGCTGTCAGCAAGCAAAAAATAATATAAGCACATCAGTGTTTAATGTTGAGGCCTGCTTCCTCCAGTGGTTCTGAAGCTAGAGTCTTCTCCTGCTTGGCCACTGAAGCCAGTCCTGGGGCACCTGGGACACCTGGGGTCTCTATTCCAGACTGAGGGATGCTGCAGACCCCTTCCTGTTTAAAGGCTCAAGTGGTTTGCTGAGAGCATTTCTCAGACACAGACACAGACTGAAAAGACAATGACAGTGCGTGCTACAGAGCCAGGCACAGTCAGGGTGCTACCTGTAACAGCACCCACATACAGGACTGACATAAAATGTCAGCACAGACACAGCTTCAGTGTCTAGCACTGAGACCCTGCTGCCTCCAGTTATTGACACCACAGGCTCAGGGAGCCCACACCTCAAATATCCCAAATCCTCATCTTCTTCTCCTTCTTATCAACTACAAAGCCCAGGTTGATCTCCAGAGCTGTGCCTGGAGTTTCTTGATGGCTCCCCAACTAGCAAATGGGGTAATTTTGCCTTTGACATAGCCTTTGTTATCCTTCATCTTATATTTAGTGCTTTATCTCTCTGTGTGTTTGTGGTTCGGTTTGGGTTTTTTTTCTTCCCATTTACTTAATGTCCCCTTCGTAGTGAAAAGGCCCTTCCTCGGACAAACTTAATGAGGTATCTTCCTCTGAGCTTCCAAACAGTCATACAGTTATTTTTAAAAGGTGACTGCAAATAAGTAGTTTATCAAAATTGCATCTAAAACATCATGTATATAGTTTTCGTTATATATTGTAGTGGAAAAAATCATATGTAAAGAAACATGGCAAATCTTGTTAATAAGTTCTTTCAACATATTGGGACCTTCTGAGCAACGCTCAGAAAGGGGAGGAAAATCTACAGCTTTCATAGATTTTAAGCATTACTGACTGCTAAGACCTGTTCAGTTATGACAAATGATCTTCACAAGAGAAAACACTGCACAATTTCCTTTTTCTCTGTGCTTTAAAGCATGCAGAAAGAAAAAAATCTTAACAGTACTAATAGTCACATACTTATAAGGTATCTGGGACTCTTGCTTCCACAAATATTATCTGAAATGGAAAGAAAATTGCACAGAACTTCAGCAACATGCTAAGGGTGAAATACCTTCTATTAAGCTGTCTGCAGAATGAAGCATCAGTGAAATGTTTGACAAGGAAGAATATGTGTTAAGCAATGCTGTCTGACTGATTTTTAAGGCAAAATGGAAATTTTATTTCCACAGAAAGCTGATAGGAAAATGTTCTCATAAACAAAGATCAGGCCATGCCATTTTATTTGTCTTCCATTTTCTCTTCCACTTCTTTCCATATACTACAATTATCTTTCTAGGGATGAATTCTTGAGATTCAGCTTTGTTCTAATTTAAAAGAAATGCTTGCAAAGTAATATATGCTGGCAGGACATCTACAGTAAAAGTAATACAAAGATAGATATGAGCAAGCAGAACGTAATTAGACCATGAGATGACAAAATGTAACTAGTTTGTGAAGATGCCTAAAATTGCATCTCACATTTTAAAAAGGATCTCATTCTTCTGATTATGTATCTACTTTTAACCTCTTTTCTAGCAAGCATATTTTTCAATGTTCAGAAAAATTGGTGATGCTTTAATCAACTTATGGCCACATTTTAGAATTTGTCATGATGCAAGGAGTTCATTAATATCTTCTTTTAATAATTTCTGTCACTCATTTGATTCTGGTGCATTTTCTGTTATTAATATTGGGGTTTTTCTGGCTGCAGCCATCCTGTCAGTCTTGGAGTACAGTAAAAGTAGCAAATGTTCTGGAAAATTGTCAAGGACAGCTGCATCTTAGCTTTGATTTTTCTTTACAACTTTGCAGTGTGACTACTGGAAATGTCACTTCTGAGTGAACCAGCTTCTGTTAGGTTATGCTTTGAGGTTTCCTCCAAAATAACATTCATGCAGCTGGATGGGCAATATGAGCAATTGGACATAAAGAGGTCAGAGGACATAAAAGATCTGAAACAATGCAGTGGATATTGTGCCTTAGATAAAATATGATATAATTGCAGATGCACTGACCCTCTTTTTCTGCTCCCTGATTTATGATGCAGGTATACCTATGGCTAATATATGATTGTTTTCTTTTGTCGTACTTTATTCTCCCACCTTGGTATTATATCAAATTGTGCTCATTTTCCTTTCAGTTTTTGGAAGGTAGGTGTCTCTAAAATCAATATTCAGCCATAGTGAATGATTGCATGAAGGTCAGTAGCTGTGAACACTAAGCCCTGATACAGTCAAAGCAATTTCAACAGGATTCCATTTAACAATGAAATCCATTTACCTATTTCAGCCTACTGTTATCTAGTCCCTAGGCAATTTTACTTGTGCTTTCCCACTGGGTTTTTTTATCCCAAAGACACTGCATGGTAATACAAACTATGTGAAAACAAATGCTGAAGAAAGTAAAGAGAAAATCAAGAGAAATTACCTATGACCCGCTCAGTGTATTTCTGTTTGTCATTAGATAAAACATGGAAAACTCACTAATGCCCCAAATAAAGAAGGGCATTAGTTAGGAACTTTACTTCATTAAAAAGGATCTATTCTCAAGTTGCAAAACCATAGGAAACATATCTTCATTTGTTTTGTTATTCACAGCAGTATGTTTTACTCTTCCAATAATTTTAAAAATGTGGCTATTTTTAATTCATTTAATCTTTTGCATACCAAGTAAAATTTTAGATGCTTTCTCTAATGCCTAAAGCTATTTCCAGTGTCAATAAGGTGCTATAGGAATACTGGTAAAGAGATGGAGGTAATTGTGTGGCACCTAGGAGAAATAAGTACAAGCCATTCATGACTTTGAGATTCCTCATTAATCTGTTCCTTGAGTTTCACATATTTTGCCATCCTCACCAGGACACTAAAGTGGTTCAGATGTTAATAGGAGTTGCAGGTAAGTATAGTGCCAAAAAAATTGTGAATAATACAAGTAGAAAGACGATGTAATTGTCCTAGCTTCCACTGCTCTTTTTTTTTTCCATCTTGTTTCTGACATAGTGAAATCCTTCGATGCATAATTAAATCAAAAAGCATAAGATGTGCTGAATGAGGCTTTTGATGGTTTGTTTCACTTAATCCATTCTTCAGGAAAGCAAATGTCTAATCTAAACTATACATTCCAAAGACACTGGAAGGACATGTCTGTGTGGCATCTGCCTTATGATGGTATGGATAATTGCCTGAAGATTCACATCTCTTTTTGATGACTATAGAAAGTATCTATGTGTGTAGTTTAAAATTAAGTGACAAAATTTTATTTGACTAACATAAACTCCATTCATCTAGAAGAAAACTTCCATTAGCTAATGTAAATTATACTCCCTATTTTAATCTGGGAAGAGAAGTATATATTTCATGATTGTTCTTTGTGTCAAGATGAGACCAACACTATTTAAGTAGGGTCTGAACATGTATATTCTTTGCAGTGAAAACCACACAGAGTACAGGAATCTTGGCACAGTACAGTCATACACAACAGCTTTATTGATTCCCCTGGTTTGTCTAGACTTTAAATGGGAATGACAGTCATAGGTGTCCAATAACAGCAATCAAAATATTTGTTATTCCATATACAGAAACTCAGAGTAATTCAATTTTACAATTTTCTGTTGGCTATTGCTTTTCTTCTGTTGCTTTCTTTTCATTTTTACCAGTTAATTACCTTTCAATATCCACTGAAACTTTACATGGTTGTTGTCATTTTAACATGTGCAAAGATACAAAAATTAGAGAAAAATATTTGTAAGCCAAATTATCTTGGATTATTTTAAGAAAGACCACAGAATTTGAATAATTTTTTGAATATTTCTGTATTTTGATAAAATTTGTACACATGACCTTTTAAAACTCTGTTCCATCTTCAAAAACATAATATCTTCCTATCTTAGAATAAAGAAAAATAGAAAAAAACCAATAACAATCACTGGGTTTGTATGCATGCCAGAGATCAATACAATATTGATGTTGCAGGTAGGCTCTTTTGTTCAAATTTACTAGGAGCTTGTTCTACCAATACTTTCTCTGATTAAAATGAAGAACAAGGAAGCCCAAACTGTTCTAGCATTTATCAAGTTAGAAGATGTAAAGACAACTGAGTAGTTCATAACAGACTGCAATATTACAGCAATATTATTAGAAATGAAATTGTGTGTCAGTATTATAGCATGAGTAGAATGTCAAGATAGTGTCTTGGGTTTTTTTCTCAAATTTGAGGCTATATCTACTAATCTCTGTTCACCATGTTTGGTAGTAGCTCATTCAACACTACATGTTTTCATTTTTAGTGTGCCTATTTGTCTGTTTTCTCAAATTACTATAATCACTTGTCTATTCACAAAGCCAAACAGGGCAGAAGAAAACAAATTATTGCAAAAGATCTGGAAAAGGACCTGAGAAGGAGTGACTTGTAACCATACATATCTGAAACTCTATCTTTGCATCAGTCTCAAGATATGAAATTTTAATGTGCAAGTTCAAGGTGAATACTACTTTTCATTCTTATGCTTAATGGTGAGAAGTAGAATTTTAAGTTGAATTTTTTTGAGCTGGGAAAAAAATATTGGACCTGCATATTATTCTAACTTTTGTGCTGTGAAGATCCCTTTCATCTTGTCTGTTTGATTTACAAGTTGTGCAGTTACCTTTCATGTTCTGTGAGCTTTTGTGCAGCAATGCCTGGAGCTCAGAAAAGTTGTTGTGGTTTTAGCTTATGTTAGGTCAAGATGATGCACTGCTAACTTATGGGTGTGTAACCATTCTTCCCACTCGATTGCCATTTTTGCAGTTGTCATCTCTGCTTGTTTTAAAAGAAGCTTCTAAGAAATTCTGATAATGTTCTTTCAAAAGAGTATGACTAATTGGACATTAGTTTACACAATAAGAAATGGGGTTTGGTTTAGGGGTTTATTTGCTTCTTTTAGTTCATTTTTTGGAGGTAGAAAGGGACATGTTTTTGACATTAATATAACTACATTCAGCATCAGTCTTTCATCTTCATTCTTTTAGATATCCTTTTGAAGTCAGTCTGCTGGGGATTCTTTGGTTAGGTGGTTTGTTTCAATATTACCAGCCAGAAAATGACAAGAAGACCAAAATGAAGTCAGTATTTCTCCAAGAGCAAGTAAACAGGGTCACTTATATTTTATCCACATTCACAATAAAGAAGAAAAACACTATTTTTACCAGGACAATATAGAAAAAGGAAAAGGTGACTTCTTTGATACAGCTGCAGTATTTGATAGAAAGTAGATCAGAAGAGGACAGAAATATATATTGCTTGGTTAAAAATAAAATTAAGGGAAACCTAGCTAATATGTCAATGTACGGTGAGTTACATATTGGCGTTTAGCCAAGGCCTTGATTGATGGATATTATCAAAGGAGAAAAACATAGCTCAGAATCTAAATTCATTTTTGTTCCCAAATGGTGAGGGTAGAAAAACATGAATGAAGCTAAAAGAAAGCAATTTTCTCATGGCACTCTACATTCGGTGCAGTATGCTTTCCACTTGAGCCTGAAAAGCAACACCGATGTCCAATATAAGATAGAAAGGGAAAACATTGGCTCTGATCTGCTCATCTTGCTGACAACATGGAAAGCAATTACAGTAACACTGGGGATACCTGTGCAAAGGGCTATGTGGAAGAATTTCAAAGAAGAGTAAGAAGGAGGGTGTAGAAATTGAATTTGCATAGCATATATATTTTTACATAATGTAACATCATTCCATTGGGGGTTATAACTGAGAAACTTTAAAATTATACCACTGTAAGTATATTTGAGTATGGCAGTGGATGTCCTCTCCCTATGCTTAAATATCACTGCTACCTCATTCCCTGATTACAGAAAAGAACATTACCAGAAGCACATCAGCTTGCTAAAAGTCCAGCACCTCTAAGCATTAACTGTCCTAATGGCAAAAGTAATTTGAGGCTTGAGAATATGTATTTTAATTTCCCTCATGTTACATTACTTGCTTCATTCACAAATAACTGTCATGGACAAGTACATTTCAAGCCTTTGGGGACTGATATGATGCAAGACTGCAGTGCTAGGCTTAAACTAGCTTTGAATATACTTGCTCTTGTGCTGTTTTGGGCTGAAGGACTGTTGTGGTTTAACCCCAGCCAGCCACCAAACACCACACAGCCGCTCACTCACTCCCCCACCAGCAGCCACTGTTCCTGACTTCCTTACATGGATATGAAATGTAGATGGCATAAATGGTCTTTTGACCAGGAGCTACTTCCTGGCCAGGTCTACAAACACTAGGTTATTATGCAAAGCATGGTTACAGCCCTTCAGTGATGCCCTCATCCACAAGAGATAGTTTGGTATCAAAGTCAGAGAATAAACTGCACTCTGTGAAGAAGTTTCACATAGGTTTTAGGTAAGAAAGTAAATGACTGCAGTCATGAGAAAGACAAGATTTCAGACAATCCCCATGGGAGTTTGGCTCAGACATCCTCCTTGCTCTCTTCTCCTAAGACATGAATGAGAGATCTCCTTCTTCACTAAGAGAACTCACATGCTTACTTCCATTCAGAGACTCTGGGTTAGGTGCTATTGTTTTGCTAATTTTGGATAATTGTCTTAAAAGATATACGTCAGGTTAATCTTAAATACCCTTGGGGTAAGTGGACATTGCATGTTATTTCTATGCCACTCTGATTTTGTGGTGAAAACTTAAGTGTGAAACTTGCATGCACTTCATTGTATCATAGCCCTTGAAAATGTTTTCTGGAGAAGAACTCCAGAAAATCTCACTGAGTTCCCAAACAGACAGTAACCCCTTCACTGAACAAATTACATAACCAAGATAGCTGCTTACCCTTCAGTTCAGAGACATGAATAAACAGCCCTCAGACCCTCCTTCACCTTGCCTAAAATGTGCATTTGGAGACACTTGTAATTAAACTGTCTCCAGTGTACCTTTTAGAGGAGGAAAATATCATAGAAATGACATATCATGTCACAATACCATTATACCTAAAGGCTGTACAGAAAGGACAGCCCTGTTCTCACACAGGTTCAGGAACAGTAATTATCAAGTCAATCCCTTTATTAGCTATCCAGGGCTTCTTCACTGTAATAATTACTGTCTCTCTTCTTTTTCTGAAGACTATAATGCAACCCTCTGACATTCATCTCATTAGACTGTAGCTAGTATTTCTCAGAATACAAAGTGCTACACTGCATTAATTTTATTGTTTACATGAAAGAAAATTATATAGATGACAATGCAGAAAAAGAAATAAAAGTTTAGAAATCCTGAGTCATTCACTTCTTGTTCCAAAAGCAATACTTTCCAGAATGCATGGTGTTTATCACCAGTAGTATCTAGAAGCTCTGTTGTGGTGGTTTTTGTCTTTGTGTCAGAGGCAAACAGACACAAGATGAGCTGCTTGTGCCTACTTTTGTCAGAGGTAACCTACTGCCCATTGCAGCAGCAGAGTTCACATGTCTCCCTGCTCCGTACCTTATTGTGTAGCTAAGGAGATGCCACAGGATTGTGTATGTGATACTTCAAAGACTTTGTTTATATTGCTTTCCAAATTAAAAAAAATCCCAAACAACCTCCAAAAGGATGACTGCACTTCTGGAGTTTTGTATGTTCCATGTGAGCCTGCCACAGCAAGATAGTGAGTTTTCAGGAAAGTTAATCCTAGAGCATCTCATCAAAAAGAACAAAGTTGCTATGACTTGAAAAGATCTTTATCTGCCTGGCAAGAGGCAGACAGCAGTCTGAAAGTGTAATCCAGCTCTGTGAAGTAAGGATCATGATGGGAGGATTGTCACTGAATTAGTTTCACTGCAAAATTTTTCAGTAAATTATAGTATATTGCTTATATCCCTTTCCTACCCTCCAGAAGAGAGAAATCTTGACAGAAACAAGAAACAAATGAGACTTCTAGGACTAAACCCAGTTCTACCTAATCTATTTAATTTCTACAGGGGAGGCTTATCACAAGTGCTGATTTTTCTTCTATCAAGCCTGGAAAAAGTAACACTTTTGATCAATGTAATTTAAGGTTTTTTATGACAGCTTTTGCTATGTTGTGAGATAATTCTCAGTACCAAAAGTGGGGAGCACCATGAGCAATATGTGACAAAATTAAGTTTAGGCACACTTCAGAAAGGAATCAGTAGATGACACTGTGCTCTAGTCCCAGGCCCAGAAGTGGCTATTGTTGGCCCAGAATGAAAAATCTTAATTTTCTCCTTTATTTGACCCAGACTATCACTAGCTTCCTTCAGATCTTAATGAATCTGTCCAGGTAACAGTGTAAGAATGAAAGGCTGAATGTTCAGAAAGAATATTATTAGGAAACCTTGAGGAGATGAATGGTGTCCCAAAGAATAACCCTTATGAGTCTGCTTGTCAAGAGGCAGAGAGCAAAGAGTAAGGAGTGTTGTGTCATAGTCACGAACATATAGTGTCAAACTCTGGTTTTAGCTATATTGATAACAAATCTAAATCCCTAAATATGGAATGCAGCTTTACCTTGCACAGAAACATGTTTGTCATAGAAGAGTAGCAATGATAACGAGAGTTCATCCAAATTTGAGTAGATATTGCATCTCCAAGGGCTGAGGGAATTTTTATTACTGAGCACACAGACTCTTCAGAAGCATGATTGATAACACAGTGAATATCAGCATCAAGAAATGACCACAACCTTACTATGTGAATCATTTTTAGACCTGCAAAGCTAAAATTGCAAGAAATCCTGTGTGTGATGTTGGTCTTTTTTTGTGTGGGTTTTTTTTAGCATGTTAAGTGTGCCATTCAGTCAGCAACTGCTTAAGATGAAAATTACTTCTCACTGGTTTCTCAGGTAAATGCATGCAAATTTCATTTCTCATCCTAGAATGTTAATCAATACATATTCTAAATATTCACATTTATTATTTATGGAACACAGAAATAAACAATATTATCTCATTTCCTCCATGCTGGAGTCCTTAGGTTATAATTGAATGCTTACAAAGTGTTGTGTTTCTCCTTTTTCCCCTTCCTTCATAACAGCTGTGCTTTTCCCCCACAAAACCTTTGGGATTTGGTTATAGCACAAAAACAACATACCTTCTAAAGCATTCTGTTATTTTAATTTACTAACATCAACAGAAATTGCATAATATGTATTCATTTAAAAATGCACATAAAAACAATCTATTCAAAGCATTATTTTTTATGTTAATTTACAGTTGTAGGAAAAGAGAATATGTGGGGAAAGTCAAATTTTAAAGATGTGTTGTCCATCAAAGATTAACATTTACGGGGTGAAATAATTGACAAATAATCAGGTTGGGCAGCATGGAAAAGGTCTTGTAGGTAAGGACAATACAGTATTTTATGATTCCCCAATAGCTCCACTCTGGAAGGGATGAATTTTTTTTCCTTAAATTTATTTATTCATTGAATAAGTGTTTCAATACACTGAATAAGTATTTCAAGAAATTTGCATTTAGCACTAAGATGTTGATAAATGTTTTTTTTTCATTTCCATTATAAAAGCTCATTGTTTTAGCTCCTTCAGTCTCTTGAACAAATTATTAAAGTCACTATGGTTTAAAACATTTAAATACCTTAGCATCATGTGAAGTATATCTTTAGTCCAATATTAATTTTTTACCCTTGGAAATATCTAATTTTTT
>NW_008685339.1:0-11147 GCF_000695815.1 Acanthisitta chloris
GCGCGGAGGATCCGCCCCGGGCCCCGGAGCCCGCGGGGCGGGAGGAGCTCCGGGATCGTGGTGTGCGCCCTGTGCCTGGCCTGCACCTTGTCGGCCAGACTAGAGTATCGAGTGTCACGCCCGGTCGTTTCTTGGACACTGCCAGAGATGGTGGCCCCACCGCCTCCCTGTGTAGCCTGTTTCAACCCCTGACCGCCCTTGCCATGCAGGAGTTCCTCCTGAGGTCCACCATGAACCTCCGCAGGCACAGCATGAGGCCCTTTCCTCTCATCCTGTCCCTCGTTCCCTGGGAGCAGAGCCTGACCCCACCTGGCAGGGAGTTACAGAGAGTGAGAAGTTTCTCCCTGAGCCTCCTTTTCTCCAGGCTGAGCCCTCACAGCTCCCTCTGCCACTCCTTGTGCTCCAGACCCTTCCCCAGCTGTGGGTTTTAGGGGTCGCAGAGATCAGACCTCTTATTTCCCATTGCTTCTGTATCCTAAACAGAATCGGGTGTGTTTCTTGTGTAACAAAGAGATTTACATTCAGTTTTCTATCTGCATATATCATATCTTACGGAATGAATAAGATATACTCCTTATTGCACATCCATACACATATTGCACATGTGTCATTGGAGATTCTGTGACTAAGCTGGAAAGGACCCAAAAGGACCATTGAGTCCAACTCCTGCTCTGCCCAGGACACCCCAACAATCCACCCTGTGCCTAAGAGCCTTGTCCAAATGCTCCTTGAGCTCTGTCAGGCTTGGGGCCGTGACCACTGCCCTGGGAGCTGTTCCAGTGGCCAAACACCCTCTGGGGGAAGAGCCTTTGCCTAATATCCAATCTAGTGCCCCAACCTGTCAGAGTTTACAGCCAGGTGGGATGAGCCTCCCATGCACCCTGGCCCTTTTGTGGCTCCAGTTCCCATCCCCAGCGAGGTCCCACCTGGGAGCTGCACTAGGACCCCCAGTCCTGCCCACCTTTCCCCTGAACTGTGCCCGAGAGCAGAATTTATGTCTTGCAGGGGGTTTGAATGTGGTTGCAGCCGGTTTGAGGCAAAGGAACTGATGGAAAATGCCAGGATTGTCACTATATCTTTACCATGATCAAGGGTAAAATTAACCCAAGGGTTCACTTTCTGCAAACCCTTCCTTTCTGATGGGGCAAATTTGCTTTCCACCATCAGCCTCAGCCCCATGTACCTCAAACGAAGCCTGAGTCCAGCTCTCCCCACCACCTTCCATCCAAAAAAGGGGATTCTTTCCCTCTATTCTGCTCTCATGAGACCCATCTGGAATACTGCGTGCACTTCTGGTGTCCTCAACATAAGAAGGACATGAAACTGTTGGAGCAAGTCCAGAGGAGGCCACAAAGTTGCTAAGAGGACTGGAGCATCTCCCCTATGAGGACAGACTGAGGGAGTTGGGGCTGTTCAGCCTGGAGAAGAGAAGACTGTGTGGAGACCTCAGAGCAACTTTTCAATATCTGAAGGGGCTACAAGGGAGCTGGAGAGGGACTCTGTGTTAGGAACTGCAGTGACAGGACAAGGGGTAATGGGTTCAAACTGAAGGTGGGGAAGTCTAGGTTGGATGTGAGAGAAAAGTTTTTTCCTGTGAAGGTGGTGAGACACTGGCACAGGCTGCCCAGGGATGTGGTGGCTGCCCCAACCCTGGTGGTGTTTGAGGCCAGGCTGGATGAGGCCTTGAGCAACCTGATCTAGTGAGGAGGTGTCCCTGCCCAGGGCAGGGGGTTGGGACTAGATGATCTGTAAGGTGCATTCCAACCACTAAATTATATGATTCTGTGATCCCCATCACTGCCCCAAACACCATCCCTGGAAGGCTTTATTCTTTATGTTCAGCCAGGGACCATCCAACCCTTTAGAAGAAGTTTTCTGAGCTGTGTTTGAGAGCTCCTTAATGGTGCCCTGTGCAAGACTGACCCAGCTGTGGCAGGGTTGTCCAGAGGTGTTCCCCTCACTCTTGGGTTGAAAAAAATGAAGGAATAGTGATGCTCAATGCTTCAGTGTGAAGGAAGAGAGGTCTAAATCCTGACCCCTTTCCTGCAGAGTTACCATGCTCTGGGAGAGGTTTTCGCTATGGAAAGATAAAACCAATGCATATTTGTGTTCACTTTGGGGTTTGCCCAAAGGAGAGCATCTTGGAGGAGAGCTCCAGGTGATGGCACTGCTGCTCCACTGGCTCAGGCATTGCTTTTCCCAACAAACAACTTCACATCCTGCTCCTGTCCCCACCAGCCACATCAATCCCAGCAGCTCTTTGTTTCCCCAGCTCCATGCCAGCATCCCTTTGATGTTTGGACACCTGAGATGAACATTGTCCTAATTCCTAATTATCTCATGGTTTTTGGGAGGCGAGGAGGGGAGCAAAGAGGGCAGCAGCCCGTGATGATGCCAGTGGGAAGCCTTCCCGCAGCACCGGTGAGCCTGGGGTCAGAGTGTCCTGGAGTGCCACCACAGAGCACGCTGATTTGGGAAGGATTTGTCTCGTAGTGGGATGTCTCGGGGCTGCAGTGCGCCATCCCAATGACATCCTCCCTCCCGGTGCTTCCAGGTGGGAAGGCACTAGCCAGCCTCAGGCACCGCTGTCTGTGTTGGGCCTGACAGATCCGCAGCCTCTGTGTGTGTTCCTTCTCTCTGCTTGGAAAGCACTTCATTTTAGGGGAAAGAACTAGAAAAAATAGAAGACGAGAGATTTCCTCAAGAGGGCACTAGCTGCAAGGGAAACTGCCTAAGAATCCAGGGAAACGACATCCAAACATCCCACTGTCCCTTCCATGCAAGAAACTCTTTCAATTTAGGGGCAGTTGGGCTTTTTTTTTTTAAAAAAAAACCACCTTTTTGCTTTTCGTTGTGCTTTGCTGACAACTGAGGAAACATCCCTTCCCACTGTGCTAAGCTGAGCCTCCCAAAGCCACCAGCACCTCTCTGGATGCAACCCCTCAGCATGGGAGCAGCCAGAAAAGCTGTTTCCTCTGTCTTAAGTTTTTCCTTCCATCCCACAGCCCTTCTAGCCAAAATCAGCAAGCCTTGTGTCTCAGGCTGATGTCCCACTGCCCTGATAACAACTTTCAGGGAGGGGACATGCCAAGAGGCAATATGCTTCTTTTTTGAATCACCAAAATGAAATACAGCATATCTGTCATATTTTCAGGATTATTATAAATCTGGGAGGCTTGGATGCTATTCCTGGGGTTGTCCAGAGCTAGTGCAGGATGAGTTTGGCCTCTGCATGGTGGCATCATCCAGACAGTGATGGAGACTGTCTTAGCTAGCATCCTGGGAAATCATAGGGTCATTTAATTTATTCAGGAGTTTCTCTTCAATTCAGACACCAAAATAAGAGGCCAGAGTCATAAAACAGCTGAGCACGTTGGAAAATCTATCCCCCTGGCAAAGCCAACCACGTTAAATTAACGGGAAAGCTCCTTGAATTGACAGGATCCTGATTTTTCTTCAGCCCACAGGCTTGAAAAGCACTTTAAGATGTGACTGCCAGCTGCTGCAGAATTGTAAAGTAAATTTTATGTGATTTTTATTCAGCTTATGATGATGATGGCAGGACAATCTCAGAAACTCATTTGTGCCTTGTGTGAATTTTAACGTGGTGATGGAAATGGATCCCAGTTCTGCCATCCTGGACAGTCCCAAGTAGTTTTAAAAGCAATACCAAGGCATTTCCAAGAAAGATTAGCAGAGATGTTATGACAGGGCTTTATTTTCCCAGTTGTTTCCATGTGCTGCCTGTGATCTGGAGGTACAAAACAATCATGATGGGGAAATTAAGATGCAACAGGGAGATATGGAACAATGAGACAGTTAATTTACTGTGAAAGGTAAAGAAAACAGGACTAAAGGGTCAGGTTGGACCTCTCCACACCCTTCCCATCCCCTTGGCACCCTCATTTACAGTAGCTGGGCTGATCTGAGCAAAGGCTGGACCCAGATAAGTTGTTTCCTTCCATGACATCAAAGGGACAAATGGCTCATTTTTAGGAGCTGTGTTCATGAAAGGAAATTATCATGGGATAACATAATTTCCCAATGGCAAATTATAATTTTTTTTCCAGATGAGTTTTTATAATCTGTGGCTTTCTGACAGGGGTGTTGTTTTAAACTGCAATAAACAAGAAGCTCTCTGAGATGTTACTTAATCTTTTTGCCTTCCTCATCTTTGTTTGATCAACTCAGATCCAAGGTCTCTGTTATAGAGGTTTATACAGGTGGTATAGTTACCTGGCACAGACTGCCCAGGGAAGCTGTGGATTCCCCGTCCCTGTGAGTGTTCCAGGCCAGGCTGGATGGGGCTTGGAGCAACCTGGGCTAGTGGAAGGTGTCCCTGTCCATGGCAAGGAGTGGAATGAGTTGAGCTTTAAGGTCCTTCTGACCCAAACCATTCTGGGATTCCATGATTCTATGGCAAATGGGGGAAAAAAATTCCTAAATCAGGGAGGCTGAAGAGCTTGGAGGATGAGTAGGGACCACAAAGTGACCAGAATGGTATGAGATGCCAAGGGTTGTCCACCCAGCTGTCCTTACTCATGGGACTGTGTGTACTTCTGCTGCCACTCCAGGGCAAATCTTCCCCTGAACTGAGATTTATGGGGCATTGAGCCCCTTTCTGTCCATGCTGAATGCCTCCATCCCCTTCCTCTTGTCTTCTCTGTGAGTAATCAGGAGCCATGGCTTCTGCCATTAGCTTGGAGGCAAAAGTTGCCCTTCATTAACCTGCCAAGGGGGAAGAGAGACCTGCTGTGCATTTACCCAAAACTTTGTTTTTATGACTTTCTAGGCACATCTGTGCATTTTCCTGGTTTTGCTTTGTTCTCCGGGATCCTCAGTCAAGTTTCTGTCCCCTCCCTGGCTCCTGGGCCAGCCGTTTTTGCTCTTGGCCACATATTTTAATCCTCTAAGGCAAAGACCTTTGGTATATTTGAGCAATGTAACAGCTCTTCTCCTGGCTGGATCCCCCACCACACTCCTCCCTCACTTAGAAATCTCTGAAACCCCCCAAATTTGGGGGAATAAAGAGAGGGTGGGGATTCTTGGTCCACTGTAGGGTTTGGGGGGAACAAGCACCCAGCATGGGATATTTGTGGGGCTGGAGTGGGAGGATCACGGGTCAAGCATAGGGTGCTTGGGGGATGGAGTGAGGAGTGCCTGGCCTAATACAGGGCATTTGGGTGGCTGCAACCTAGTTTAAGGGACCCAGACCCCAGTATGAGTGACCCATATCCCAGTCTAGAAGGTCCCAAACCCACTTTGCAGGCCCTGATCCCAGTCTGCGGGTCTCAGAACCCAGTTTGGAGGTCTCAAAACCCAATTTGAGACTCCCAGCCCCAGTGAGATGGTCTCAGATCCCAATCTGGGAGACCCAGATCCCAGTTTGATAGATCCAGAGCTCAGTTTGGGAGTCTCAGATCCAAGTTGGAGGGTCCAAATCCCAGTTTGACGGGGCCAGACATCAGTTTGAAAGGTCCCGGAGCCCAGTATGAGGGTCCCAAACCCCAGTTTGCAGGTCCAGAGACCATTCTGGAGGTCCCAGCCACATTTTGGTGGGATCAAATCCCAGTTTTGAGGGAGCAGATGCTGGTTTGAGGCTCCCATATCCCAGTCTGGAGGGCCCAGATTCCAGTTTAGAAGGTCCTAGAGCCAGGTTGCAGGCCCTTATCCCACTCTGCAGGGGGTCTGTGCTCAAACATGAGGTGTTGGAGGATATGAGACAGGGGAAGGAGTAGCATGTGTGTCTCTGGCACAGTAGAGAGCATTTGGGGGACAGAGTGAGTGGTCCTTGGTCTAGCTTGGGCGTTTGAGGGATTGAGCATCCTTGTGCAGGAGCCTCTTGCCAGCCCATGCCTTTATTATCAGGATGGGATGCACAAGGCTCACACTGTGAGCCCATGGACTTCCTCCTTCGGCCTGCCAGTTAGTGCTGGGGTTACAGCTCTGCCCCACAGCATTGGCTGCCAGTGAGGTGGAATGAGCATCCTGTGCCAAGGCAGGAGATGCTCCCACAGAACCCTCTGCCAGGCTCATCCTCCCTCCTTTTGACAGAAGCATGATGCATTGCCGTGGCTCTCGGGGCACACTCTTAAATCTGCTAATCTCCCAGAATCACATGCATGTTAAAAACACCTGTTCCCCCACAGCCACCAAGACCCCAGGCAAGTGTTTGGGTGAGCACAATAAAAGCCACAATTAGAAAGGCAGGCTTTGATCTCCAGGAGGTAAGGAGTTCATGCAGCTGTGACAAGACCTCTCCCGCAGCCACACGTCTACTTCAAGGAACATTCTAACAAAGAAGATCTTGTGTCCGTGGTGCCTTGTTACAGTCCTTTCCAGCCCACAGCCACCTGTCCTTCCATGCAGGCCCCAGCGCTGCTGATAGGGCCCTTCCCTGGTGCTGCCAGCGGAGGGGTGCGAATCAGATTTCACGGCCCTGATGCTTGCTGAGAGCTGCCTGGCTTTGCTCTCTATTACTCAAAGTCCCCATTGCAGTGGCCCCTTTGTTCCCCCAGCCCTGCCTGACAACAGCTGGGTTCTTCATCCAGCTGTGCCGGGATGCAGGCTAGGGAGCAGGGAGGCAGCTGGGATACAGGTTGCCACACAGGACCCTCTGTATACATCCCTGGAGGCTCCAAAGAAGAGATACTTCCTGTTCTGCATGGAATGAAGAGCCCTTGCTCCATCCTATCTACATCCCACACAAGGATCCTAGCCCAGAAGGGACTGAGGATTGTAGCCAGGTGGAGGTTGGCTTCTTCTCCCAGGAAACTAGTAACAGGACAAGAGGAAAAATCCTCAAACTGCACCAGGGGAGGTTTAGGCTGGACACCATGAGGAAAGGGCATAGCAGGAGGTGGACATCACCTGGCTATAAGCACATGCCCAACCCTTAATGAAGCACAAGGGATGTCAGCCCCTTTGCAAACACCCCCCAAACCTGCCTGGCACCCACACCTCTCCCTTCCCTATGAAACCTCTGCATTTTTTGGGAAGAAAATCATATGCCTCAGGAAACGCTGGTCTGCTGTTGAGCAACAAAGACACAGAAAGTATTTTGGACTGGAGGCTTAGGAGAGGTTTCTTGGAAGAAATCACTTTTTCTCCTGCTGCTCCATTGACATAAGCCTGGAGAACTCACTGTGTATTTTCCCCCACTGAACATCTTTGGAGTTGTCACTTCCAAGCTCATGCCTTGGAAGATTCCAGCATTGTGCAGTCCCAGAGTCAGCTCCATTCCAATGGTGGGTTGTTCAGGTCTCTGGATGTCCCAGCAATGCCCTGTTACTCTTCACACCCGTCCTACAGCTCGAAAAATACGAGCTGCTGAGTGCAGGCAGATGGAAAAACACCAGGAGGAGAGTGGCCAGTTGATGTCTTTAACACCTGGCTTCAGATTGGAGGACAGGTGGAGGGATGAACACCTTGTGCCATTCCCAGGTGGAGGAAAGGATGGAGTGTGCCTGAGATCAACATCATCCAACAAGTCCTGCTCCCTGCACAGGCATCTCTCCAACACATCATAATTTTTGTCATGGGCTTAAGGCATAGGCAGGTCTTTTTACCATCTTCTCCATCACCTCTGAAACTACCTGAGGCTGACATTGAGCAGTCCTGTTTGGAGAATAATCTTAAAAGCCAGAGGAAGGACTCCCAGATGATGGAAGGACTCCCAGATGATAGTGGATCATGGAATTACAGAGTGGCCTGGGTTGAAAGGAACCTTAAACCTCATCTTGTTCCACCCACTGTCGTGGGCAGGGACACCTTCCACTAGACCAGGTTGCTCCAAGCCCCATCCAATCTGGCCTTGAACACTTCCAGGGATGGAGCAGCCACAGCTTCTCTGGGCAACCTGTGCCAGTGCCTCAGCACCCTTAGAGGGAGGAATTTCTTCCTAATATCTAATCATCATCTCCCTCACCTCCTCTGTGGGTGTAAACTGGCACAAACTCGTTGATTTTGAGGGAACCCTTGGCTCTGGATACACTTCCATAATCAGCTCTATAAATAAAAGAGGGAGAAAATTAAAAATTACACCCAAAGTTTTCCAGCCAGACAGGGTAGATTACTTAGACACTGTGCATTAGTGACCTTGAAAATAAATTCCAGATAAATTCTTGTAAAAAACTTTAAGGGGTAGAATAAACTGAGCTTAATAATTCACATTTCCAAACTTTTTTATTCCTATCCATCAGGAAAGGAGAGATCAGTGCCACATACTCCCTGGAAAACCATAGTATCATAGAACAGTTTGGGTTGGAAGAGACCTTAAATCTCATCCAGTTCCAACCCCTTCCATGGGCAGGGACACACAGGTTGATGTCTGTTCAAAAAAAGAAAACAAAAAAGCTGGGCAGATAGGTCCTCCTGCAGTTCCAAGGGAGACTGCTCTCAGAGGTCATGGTAATGGTAAGCACAGGGAGTACTCCAGTGGGACCAGTGACAGCCCTAAGACCAACCTGAGGGGCACCTTGTTCAGCCCAGGTTCCTCATGCACCAAAACCTCCTTTGCCTCTAATAAGGTGCTTGATTTTGCAGGGGACCATCAGTGCCTCGGTCGATTCCTCTAGGAGGTTGGCATGGTTGTCCTTTCCTCCACATTTAGCAGCAAGATTGAGGGTTTATTAAATCCTCAGGAGCTCAGCCTGCAGAGTGCTGGGTTAGGCTCAGTCCAAGCCTGAGGCTGATTTAGACATGGGTCAGAAATCCCCAGCAGGGAAGACAAGAAGATGGGTGATGAAAAGCATTGTTGATGCTGTCTCTCCCCATTGCTGTGAGTCCCAGTCCCCTCCAGCTGCGTCAGGCTCTGAGCATCACCGGAATGCCTTGGTTGGCACCGAGATGCTTTTGACCCTGATGTCAGTCCCCAGTGCAAAGGCAGGGCTGACACTGATGCCTCTGACCAGCTGCCCCTAGGAAAGCTGCCAAGAGCTCAGCTGAAGAAAATGTTCCATCCCAGTTTGAGAAAACAAGGGATTTAGACTGTGTTCAACGGGAGTCAGGAGGCCTCACCTTACACCTAAATCCAGCACCTTCTTCATCAGGGAAGAGGAAGAAAATGTAGTCTCATGGTAAGTCCTTAACAGGGCTGAACACCAGCTCCTTTTCAAGATGGAGGGATGGATGAACAGACTCAAATCCTCATGCTATAGTCTGGGCCCTCCGTGCAAGTGGGGACACCTCTGTGTGTACCCACATGGTGCTCAGGTGAGGAGTGCCCTTTGGGATGCAATGTCCTCAGCATCTTCTCTTTGTACCAGGTAGTGATCCTGCTGCCCACAGACCTGTCCCACTGCTCACTGGGACCAAAGGACAATGTTTCCTCTCTTCTAGCTCATTGGTGCCACATGAGTCCACCTTAAACACTGACCCTGTGTAGGTATAAAACCTCACAAAGCAGCTGAGCACAAAACTGGAAATACAGTTAGAAAAAAAACTTTACAACCATATGCAAAAAAACCCAACTCAATCCAAAATATCAGTGTATACCTGAAACCTGTCTCCAATCCAAGCTGCCTCCTAAGGTTCCTCTTAAGGCTCCCCTCCCTGTCCCTGAGCACTGCTTGCCTGAACTGATCCCATCCCTGGCTTTCTGTACCCTGTTCTTCTCAGCATTTAATGAACATCAATAAAGTCTGGAGTCCTCTCCTGCTGTTTCCCTCCTCATCCTGTCCTGAAAAGGCAAATGTATGCCTTTATGTATGCCCAGCAATTCTTTTCTGTGCAGAGTTCACCTTCTGCCCCAGGCAGACATGCTGCAGTGAAGGATCTGACTCCCTAGGACTTTGCAGGCCATTATCTCACAAGGGGTTGTTTTGCTTTTCACTTTTACAGAGAGCACACCTGGCATTCCATGAAACCAGCTGGCTCAGTGCTCATATTACTCTGTCCCCACTGTCCCCCCTCCGTGTGGGCTTGCAGCAGCATTGAGGGCTCGCAGCCTCCCAGGTGGTCTGGGTAAACATGGTCTGGGTAAACAGGAGCGAAGGATGGATGAATCTATGGATGTATGGATGCATGGAGTAAAGGCTCCAGGTCCTCCCTGCCTTGCGTGTGGTGGCCAAGCATTCAGTACTCCATGAATCTGGAGGGCATGAGGACTTAGAGATGAAGCATCCAGTCATCACCACACTGCAGGTTTATTTTATGTGAAGGCAAGAGCTTCAGCTGGGATGTTTTACACCTGCACTGAAAGTCAGAAGTGTCCAAGTCTCTGGAAGAGTTTCCAGAGAGGACAGAGGAGAGGTAATGGTGCTTGTGGTGGTACTGGAGAGCATGAGATTGATGGATGGGGACCTACTCTGGTTTTCTCCTCCATTCTCCCTTTGCTGTTGAGCTTGCTCTCCCATAGCAAGCACATCCAACTGCGACTGAGCACAGATCCATCCTCAGGCCAGATGTCCAAGGCTTCCCAGCTTGACCCTTGGCTATGCCGAGCAGCTATCTGAGCTGGCTCCAGGGCAGGTGTGCTAGGACAAAAACACTGACCCTACATTCTCCCTCTGGTCCCACCCCAGACCCCAGGAGGCAAGACCCGATGTTCCCCAAACAGCATGTTCCCTGGGTCAGAGTCATCCCCAGTTTGTCCCAGCCTGGCCCAGATTTGCAAGGTGGGTCCAGAAAGACAGGCCAGCGTGGGAAGCAGCTGAGCAGGACTGTTTCCAGACCAGTGCAACTGGGGCAAGTTTCTTTTGCTAAACTGCTACTGTCCCAGGGTTATTAAAGGCACACTTGGTGCACTAGCTCCTGTTTATGCTATGCTGGTGAAACTCAGGATGGGCCAAGCATCCCAGCAAATCTAGGAGGAAATGCGTTTTTTTGGTTAGTGAGCCTCAAAAAGATGTGCTACCCCATTGCCCCAAGGCATCACCCACACTCATCATCCTCATCCCTGCTGCTGGCATGATCCCAGCACTCCAAATTGCTGACCATGGATGGCTTGGCCCCAAATCCCTGGGAAGGGGCAGCCCCACCAGCACTGCATTGGGAAATTCACAGCCACAGCCTCCCCAGGTGGGTTTCAGCCCCTGGTACCAGCATGCACTAGTCTGCAGATTAAAATCGTGCATCAGGATTTAATTAATGTAACTCGATCCCAGCAGGCTCTGGTGCATTGGGAAGGAGCATCCCCTCCCTTCCCA
>NW_008685339.1:11184-38972 GCF_000695815.1 Acanthisitta chloris
GAGCAAAACATCACCCACCCTGGGAAACTCCTTCGGTGGCTGCAGCACCTCTCAGAGCTCACAGCTGACCCTGGGTGGGGGGCTGAGACCTTGCAGGGCCCTTGCACTCATGACACTGGCAAGGAGACAAATTTGTTCTCTTGGGGCTTCCTTATCTGCCACAGGCAGCAGGAAGGTCCTGGTTCCGGGGCTGCCATCACAACCCTCTCAGGTCAGTTTTAATGTGCTTTTAGTGGCTGTGTTAGGGCATGCAGGACTGGCTCACCCTTAACCCAACATCCTGCAAAAATCTGTCTTTCTGCTGCAATATTTTATTATACTTCATAGAATCACAGAATAGTTTGGATTGGAAGAGACCTTAAAGACCATCTCATTTGTCCCCCTGCCATGGGAAAGGACACCTTCCACTAGCCCAGGTTGCTCCAAGTCTCATCCAACCTGGCCTTGAATTAAAATTGTGCATTAGGACTTATTTATTTATGTTTTTATATTATGGATTTATAAGCTCTATGTGTAATGCTGGTGCTGCCTTCATCCACAGGAACTCTCTCTCCTCATATATGCTTCTACAAACCCTTGGGTACCTGAGTAAGGTATATTTACAGACAGACACTGGATAAACAGATTCTCAGGCGATGGCTGGCTTGAACCAGGGTGGTCACGCAGACAGACAAGCAGATGGATAATGTTTGTGGAGCCACAAGCTTTGGAGAGGAAGAAAATGAATGCTGGGTGACATAATACATCTTAGACTGCCCACAACACACATGAAGCACCAATCCCACCACAAAAAACCTCATCTGTAACCATGAGACAGCAGCTGTTCCCCCCTCATTTCAAAGGCTGAGTCTAAGAAAAGCCTCACAGGTAAATATATCTCCTGCCAGAAATGAATAGAATCATAGAATCATCATAGAATCATAGAATTTAGGGTTTGAAATGGACCTTACAGATAGATCATCTAGTCCCAACCCCCTGCCCTGGACAGGGACACTTCCTCACCAGATCAGGTTGCTCAAGGCCTCATCCAGCCTGGCCTTGAACACTGCCAGGGTCAGGGCAGCCACCACGTCCCTGGGCAACCTGTGCCAGTGTCTCACCACTCTTAAAGTAAAAAACTATTTTCTCACATCCAATCCAACCTAGCCTTCCTTCAGTTTGAATAGAAGGCCAGGTTGGGTGGGGCTTGGAGCAACTTGTCTAGTGGAAACTGTCTCTACCCAGGGCAGCGGTTGGAGTGAGATGGTCTTTAAACCCTTAAAACCCAAACCATTCCGTGATCATATGATACATGTGGATATAAGCAGAGATTAAAGGTGAGTCTCAGTCTATATAGAATAGTTCATAAATCACCTTGTTTTCTTGTTCTTGCTGCCATCTCCATGTTTCATTCATTCCCTTATCTTTCTCTCAGTTCCTACTGCCTGATGTGATGGGGCTCCATCACTGCCATTGCCAGTGATGAAGAAAAGGCATCTTTCCTTCAGTAGGAATTTAGAAATGTTAATCATTTTACCACTGCTGGTTCAGTACGTAATATTTTCTTTTTGACTTGAGTCTTTAAAGAAAAAATTCAGGATCAAGTACTGCATGTGCACGGGAGACAACATCTCTCCCCATCTCCAAATCTGGCTGTGGAGGCTGAGAGAACATCCCAGTTCTGAGGTAAAACGGATTGCAGGGACTGGCCAGGGTCCAGCTCCAAATGTAACTCCAGAAACAACTTGAGAACCTCCTGTAAATAAAATTCAGGGAAGTAGGCTGCCTCTGAGTCAGCGTTGGCAGAGAGGAATCTACCTCTGAATGGGGCTTTTCCCCCTGTGTTCTCCTTCTGGCATGCTACTTCTAATATGACAGCAGCTAAAAACCCTGAAAAATGGATGGAAAAAATTTGGAAGAGGTCTCTATTAGATTTGCTCTCGTTAGCACCACAGGCTATTTTTTCAGCTGTTAATTGGCAGCTGCCTTCCATATACCAAGTCAAAAAATGAAAGCCCTGAGGCATTAAACAAGGGAAATTTTAACCAGGGGTATTTTAAACCATTGGGCATGCAAAGGAGCATGAGAAGGGGGACAGTCACATGAGCCCACCACGGCCATGTTGATGGCAAGTGGTTCTGATTCCAGGCATGCAGAGGAAAAGCAGAGAGACAGGGTGTGCATCAGGACTTGGGGCACATCAGGTCCTCACACCCCCTGGGGGACCACACCTGGGGGCACCATGCATGTCCTCAGCACCCAGAGAGGGCTGGAGCCTGCACTTTCAGCAGTGCCAGGAAAGCACCACACATGGCTCCAGGCATTTGTCTGACTGCACTGGGGCTGTCAGGGAAAGTTTTATCATGGTGACAAGGGCTGTGACCACTCTCCAAACTCACCCTGGCTTAGAAGCCCTCCAAAGTCAGAGGTTTCCACCTATGAAGTGTCCCAAGGAATTACTGAATAGAATCATTAGGGTTGGAAAAGACCTCAGAAATCATCAAGTGCAACTCAAATGAACACCACTTTGCCCTCTAAACCATTGCTCTAAGTGCCATGTTGACACAGTTTTTTGAACACATCCAGGGATGATGACTCCACCACTTCCATGGGCAGCCTGTTCCTAAGCTTAACCACTCTTCTGGTGAATAAATTTTTCCTAATATCCAGCCTGAACCTTCCCTTGTGCAATTTGGAATCATTTCCCCTGGGCCTTTAGCCCACTAGTGTGCTGCCTGCACATGTCATGGATGCTCTTTCCTGCTCCGAGAAAAATATCACGCTACACAGAATACAACCAGGAGGAGAATTACTAGAAATTTCTGTGAGGGATGCTTACTTTGCACTAAAAGCCCATATGGGTGGTTAGCCAGGAGCTGGACCTGAAAGGGAGACAGAGCCACCTGCCTGGATGGATGTCCAGACTCACCACACAGTGAGGAAGTGGGTGGTCATCTGAGATGTTTGCTCAGTGGGTTTATACAGGAACAGCCTTGGAAGCCAGGAAATGGAAAAATGACTGTGTGCCAAGGTGGGCATCTCACTAATTGGCTGTTTAAACACATGATTGATGAACTGTTGGTTTTCCTTTAGCAGCACTTCCCTAGCACCCAACCCAGACATACCATACAAACAGGGTTGATATGTCTGAAAGGGCTGAAGATGTTCCAAAATTTCAATGTGGGACTTCACACTGAGTGTCTCTTAGACACAAGAAGCTCCTGCAGAGCTGGATTTCCTTCCTTGGGGGCAAGGGTAGCCCAATTAGTCTGTGTCCTCAGCTGGAAACTGCTTCGGCTCTTCTTCTACCTGAACTGCAAAGGTCAACAGTGACAGGAATAGGAGAGGGAAAACCACCAACTGGGGACAATGATTATCCAGCCCACTCTGAGGATGCCCTGGGAGACATGCCAGGTCAGTCTGCCTTCTCTGTGGAAAGAAATGAGACTGGTGTGGGAAATGCATGCTGAAAATGTAGCTTGGTGTTAAATAGCTGTCTTCAACTGTGTCTTTGATCTTTGGGAAATTATAGGTCTGCCCGTGGCTGTTGGCTCCTTTAAGCAAATGGTGGTATCACCATGACTTCCATTTCCCCTCTGACCTTCCTAGGTCACAGAATCCCAGAATGGTTTGGGTTGGAAAGGACCTTAAAGATCATCTTGTTCCACCCCTTGCCATGGGCAGGAACATCTTCCACTAGCCCAGGTTGCTCCAAGTCCTGGCCTGGAACACTTCCAGAGATGGGGCAGCCATAGATGCTCTGGGCAACCTGTCACCTCCAAAACGGAAGGGCTCTGTCCCTGGGCTATGGGGTGATCCCTCTGGTGTCCAAGCCACAGCAGCATCACTTCTCCTGGCCCTTTACAGAAAAATGAGTGATTAAAGGCAGATGAGCATCTAGAGGTTCAGAGAGACATGGATAGTGCACCAGAGACTGCCAAGCACTCAAGTCATTACTCCACTCCTAGACAGCACATCTTGGTGAGATGTCCTCCTGGAAGAGTAATGTTTTCAAGTGCTATGAGAAGATTTATTTTTTTCACCACAAACCATGGTGCCAACACAGAAAATCAGGTCACTCAACACTTGGGCACCTACAAACAAGCTTTTTTTCCCCCCACTTGGTGTGACAGAGGTCAGTTTTCAGGTTCTGAGCACTCACTTCTTTTGGCCTGTCAGCACCAATCCCCACAATCTCTGCCAGTGGGTGGAAAGAGCCCATCAGCCCAGTGCACAGAGCTGGCTGTGATTTATGGAGAGCTTGCTGAGTGTAGATCTCACGTCATTCCTAGCAGGATTATTTTTTACTGTTGCTCCACACTGTAAATTTGTCTTCGCATGACATAATTAACAGCATTGCCTCACACAGGCAAGGTGATTTACTGGTGTGGAAATAGCTGCAGTAAGGTCATCACTGGGGAGTGTGGGGAGAGGTGGTGGGGGAGGCAGGAGAGCAGCCTGGACCACACTGGTGGGTACCCCTGTGCTGCCCCATACTGTGCCCAAATGGCAAGCAGAGGGTTTGTAAGACGTAGTTATGGCTTCTGCTTGTTGGCAGCAGCTGGACATGAGCCAGCAGAGGGCCAAGAAGGCCAACAGCATCCTGGCCTGTATTGGCAATGGTGTAGCCAGCAGGACCAGGGCAGTGATTGTCCCTCTGTGCTGGGCACTGGGGAGGCACCTCAAATCCTGGGTTCAATTTTGGCCCCTCACAACAAGAAAGACATAGAGGTGCTGGAGTTTGTCCAGAGAAGGGAACAGAGCTGGGGAAGGAGCTGGAGCATAAGGAGTGGCTGAGGGAGCTGTGGGAGCTCAGCCTGGAGAAAAAGAGGCTCAGGGGGAAACTTCTCATTCTCTGTAACTCCCTGCCAGGTGGGGTCAGGCTCTGCTCCTAGGGAACCAGTGACAGGATGAAACAGACTCAAGCTGTGCCTGCAGAGGTTCAGGCTGGACATCAGGAAGAATTTCTTCACAGAAAGGGCAGTCAGGTGTTGGAAAAGGCTGCACAGGGAGGCGGTGGGGCCACCATCTCTGGCGGGGTTCAAGAAACAACTGGATGTGGCATTTAGTGCTCTGGTCTAATTGACAAGGTGGTGATCAGTCACAGGTTGGACTCCATGGCCTTGGGGGACTTTTCAAACCTAAAAGAGTCTGTGATGCTCTGCGATTCTGCCAGCTTGACTTACTATTTCACAGCAGTTATCAAACAGAGAGACTGTTGCACTAAAGAAATCATTCTGTGGGCATGAGAGAATAATGACAGTTTCCCCAAAACAAGAGCAGGGAGTTATCCAAAACATAAATAACCACTAAGTCTGCTGATGGCTCTGTTTCTATTAAAGAGTAATATGCACGAGATCAGGTTCTGCAGCTAACTTGACAGATAGCTGACTGCATCGCTGACGTCTCCCTAAATAACTGAGCTCCAGAGCTGGCCAGGATTTCTCCCCCAAAATAGCTCCTTAGAGCAGTCAAATGCAATTTTTGAAAGCCATGAATTTTCTGCAGGAAACCATTTCGGAGAATCCATTTTCCCTTGGGAACAAACAACAAAAAACACACTCACAAGCCAAGCAGTATTTAATTTCAGTTTGAATTTCCCTGGGATGAAAAGTCCTGCAGTTTGTGAAGTTGAGCTGAGATCCTAAATTTCACCCATTCAGGATTAACCAGAATCTGCAAAACTTTTGCTGTGATGTCACTCATGAGCTTTTTTGTCAGGCTGGGTTCATTTCCCACGATCATTTCCACAGCCCTGTTTACATTGGGTAGTTGGTGAATTAGCAGAAACGGAGCATATCCCAGGAATCTGAGGTATAGGAGAGATTTAGTCAGGTTAGCAAGTCCTCGCCTGCTGCACCTTGGCGATACAGAGGAGCCCTTAAACCTGAGGCCCCCAGTTCCCACATTGCTAAATGATATGGAAGGATATAGAGATGCCATGGCTGCTCCATCCCTGGAAGTGTTCAAGGCCAGGTTGGATTCAGCTTTGAGCACCCTGGTCAAGTGGAAGTTGTCCCTTAAGATCCTTAAAAGGACCTTAAAGATCACCTAGTTCCATCCCCCCATCCTTGTGTACTTGTCTATAAGGATGAGCTCAGTGGATGTAGGACGTGATTTCTTAGTCATCTGGATGTTTGGTGTACCTTCCCACATAGACATTTTTACTCTGATAAACAAATCCCTATTTTCATGCAGATGATCTCAGTTTGGAGGAGGTTAAAATAAATCGCTATTCCTATCTTGGAATGAGCATTCCCCTTTGGGACTCCACTCAGGACTGATCTGGGTTAGCTACCAGAAGAACAGAGATGTCTCCTTTTAGTGAGGGAAATAATTCACACTGATTCCTAGCCCAGAGAGTGTGCCCAGCACCAAGGTAAGGGAACATTCTAATTGCCACTATTTTCCCCACCATCCCCCGTGAAACCAAGCTCAGACCAGCACTTGACCTACCAGTCACTCAGGTTTGACTCTCTATGACACAGACAAAGTGCTCTCCCTCCTAGTTTACATCCCAAAAGCAAGGGGCAGAAGCCCTGCCTGCTCTCTGGAGCTCTGCTTCACCAGTATCATTTGCTGAAGGTGTGGTCAGACAGCAGGCACAGAAAAATAGCCAGCACGAGCTCCTCAGCTCTCAAACTCCTCAAAGCTTATGAGGATTGCTGTTATTGAATTTAACAGGTGCTGAATCAGCATCAAAAATCATAAATAACCACAGACTGGTTTGGGCTGAAAGTGCCTTAAAATGCATCTCATTCCAACCCCTGCCATGGGCAGGGACACCTTCCACTAGACCATTTTGCTCCAAGCCCCATCCAACCTGGCCATGAACACTTCCAGGGATGGAGCAGCAACAGCTTCTCTGGACAATCTGTGCCAGTGCCTCAGCACCCTCACAGAGAAGAATTTCATCCAAATATCCAATCTAACCCTGCCTTCTGTCAGTGGGAAGCCATTCCTCCTTGTCCTGTTACTCCAAGCCCTTGTCCAAAATCCCTCTCCAGCTCTCTTGAAGCTCCTTCAGGTAGTGTAAGGCTGCAAAATGTGAAACTAATTTTAGGCTTAATTTGACTAAACTCACACTTTGAGGTGTCTAAGACTCAGGGTGAATTTTTACTCTATAATCCAGCACCACTATGAAACAACTCAGCACCAGCAAAACAGCCAGGAGGAGGAGGATGTCCTGTCCTTGCAGAGGTCTGTGAAGTTGAGTTCTATTCTGTCAGAGCAGTGAATGGAAATCTTAATCTAATTCAGGGGTTTTTTTCCATGTTTTTAAGTAAAAATACCAAATATGTAACAGCAATTGGAATCCAGAAAAAGAATGACCAGATTAGAGTAGCAAGTTTGGCTTGGATTCATGACACTCCTCTTTTCTAACATTTTCTCTTGAAAACCACAAATCAGCACAACACGACTTGAAAACAGGCTCCACAGACAGATCCTAGTGACAGTGAAGTTGGTGCAGCCCGGGAGGGAGTTTT
Source organism: Acanthisitta chloris (assembly GCF_000695815.1). Classification (NCBI taxonomy): domain Eukaryota; kingdom Metazoa; phylum Chordata; class Aves; order Passeriformes; family Acanthisittidae; genus Acanthisitta; species Acanthisitta chloris. The sequence continues at coordinate 18,651 of NW_008685339.1, forward strand.
ACAGCAGAATCTGGAGCGGAGCAAACCAGAAGGCTCCAGTCCCAGAGGTTGAGAAGTTTTGTTTCCAGCTTATCTCCTCCCCTGTGCCAGCTCTGCCCAAGGAAATAACCAAACCCAGAGGGAGAAATCCTCCCTTCTCCTTCACTGTGTTTTGTTCTACTGCTGCATAGACAAGTGAAAAATGATAAAATCAATATTTTTGTTAGTTTTACTGAACCTGAGGGTGCCTTTAGGATGATCTTGCCTGCCACTGAGCTCCTGGGAAAGGACAACAAAGCCTCTGGATTCAATGAGAAACCCTTGGGTGGAGGCACAGGCGTGGCTATTTAAAATGGGAGTTATGTGACATACAAGTGGAATTTGCCTGGAAAAATGGGATTTAATGAAAACAAAAATGGGGAAAGGGCTTGAATAAGCCCTGCATTGCTCCAGGACTAGGTTTTCCTGAAGCTCCCAGGACTGGCCTATGCCCTCTGCAGTCAGTGACAGCCCAACTATCAGTGTCACTGAGCACAGAGTCAAGCCAAGACTGAATGCTTTACTTCTCATTTTTCTGGGTTGGGTTTCCATCCACTTCCTACTTAGCTCAGGCTGTTTATTGTTTTCCTGCTGCCCATGGAGGATTTCTTGTACATGTGCAACATCCCTCATTCCACAGCTGAGCAGCAGAAATAACAGTAATAAAACCCAACAGCAAAGCACTTCTTGGAGAAATTTGCTGATCTGCTGAAATAAGAACATTCCCCCAAGGTGGGATGATGAAACTTGGACAGCCCAGGCAGGTTCCTGCCCAGTAGACAGGAAGAGGAAATGCCAACTCCCCTTCTGGGGACCCTGCATGCCTCCCCATCCGAGGGGACTGCACCAGGTCTGGGCACTGAGAAGCAATTTAAACTCTTTTCTTAACTAATGTGCCTCAGAGGTTGTTTCTGGTTTGGGTTCAGCTGCCAACCTGATCCTCTTTGAGCTCAGTTTTAGTTTAAGGGGGAAAAACCCAGTGGTTAAGCCTACACTTGATTTGACTCATTGCATCAATTTCAGTTTCTATGTCGGCAGGAAGTCATGGCAAAGAGACTTGGGTATTCCCCACCATAACTGTGCCAGACTCACACCCCCTCCTGCCTCAGGTGCTTTTGCAGGAAACAGCCCCAATCCTGCCTGAATTTATTTGGCACAGGCTTAGGTAGTGCTGAAGTCAGGTTTAAGCATGTGTTTTGAGTGTACTTGTGTTAAAATGCCACCAACAAGAAGACACCGTGCAAGAGCTACGCACTCCAGGTCCTGTCATTCCTGGGAGTTTGTGTGCTGGCAAAGGTTAAATAGATGGCCAATAAAACCATCAGCCCGTTGAAGATGAGACAAAATGATGAAAAGCACCTAGAAACTAGAGCAGGAAAAATTTGGACAGAAACAGCAAAGTTATTTGCAACAGCTCAAAAATCAGATTCAAAACTGAGCTGGAAAAAATCCTTTTGGGCAGATCTGGTTCCCAGGTCTTTCCCCAAAGCCTAAGACTAGTTTCATGTTTTGCAGCCTTCCAGTACCTGACAGAGTTCCAAGAGAGCTGGAGAGGGATTTTGGACAAGGGCTTGGAGTAACAGGACAAGGGGGAATGGCTTTACACTGACAGAGGGCAGGGTTAGGTTAGATATTGTAACCAGTTTGGCTAAAGCACCAAGATGCAATGAAATAGTTTCTTTCCTTGTGAAAAGCAATGAATGGTCTGAATTTGCTTTTACCTGAAATGGATAAAAATCATTTACAGGTTTACAGCAATGAGATGGTTTCACTCTGACTAATCACTTAAAAAAACAGTATGGAAAATATTGCTCAAATAAGCTAAAAGGCTGCAGTAAATCTTCAGACAAAGCTGAAGTGAATCTGTCAGGAGTGGTCTCTCTGGTTCCAAGAACTCACAGAAATGAGGAAATATGGAGTTTGGAACAAAAGTTGAATTATTAGCCCAAGGTAAGTGGTTAATGAGTGCTAAATATACATGTCAGTGAAAGATATACAAACTGAAAGTGGCACTTCTCAGAGATGATGTAGGGCAGGAAGAGCTGTAAATGCAATCCAAACTGCCCCTTGGGATAGATTTGCCACTTAAAAGCAAACTGGAGTTGTGATCCCATCGTCTTCCCTATTCCTGCCTCCTCTCCATCACCCGGCACCCACGGTGGTCAGGCGAGCCCTGAGCTACACCCACCCCAATGGAGACACAGTTCTGATGGCTTCTCTGCTCCTCTCCTGTGTTCTGAGAGGGGTGAGGGTTGGAAACACCCTGTCCCATAGTCAAATATCCCATCTGCTGCAGCACCAGCTGCTTTGAACTGTGATCTTTTGGGGGGAGGGGGATGGGGGACACCTAGTCCCAGTGTTTAAAGCAGAGCTGCCAACCAGCCCTTCGCTTCAGCTCACTTTGCTGATTAGACTAAACAGGTTAGGGCTTGGCTGACAGACATCACCACAGCAGGTGATCTGTCATCATCTGGGGAGCTCCAGGAAAAACAGGTCCCCCTGGCAGAGGCACAGCTCCCCTCTGGAGCCCTGTGCAGGGTAAGGGGTAGAAGGACCTCAGGCGTTGTTTATTTTGGATGTCATGTCACAGCAATAAATAAGGCCAAGAAGCAGCACGTGTTAGCACTGAGTTAGCTTTGGATGGTGGCAAAATAGATGAGCTCAGAGCTGGAGGGGATGTGGTGGGGGTGGCTGTGACAGTTTCCCCAGGGCAGGATGTGGTGGTAGCCCCCCAGGTCCCTGCCCATCACAGCAATGACCATGACCTCCACGGACAGAAAAACCACAGCTGCAAGAGCCTGGCAGGAACAGGAGCAAGCACAGGTTGGAGGGTGCTGGACTTTAGGACAGTGATTTCTGCCTGTTGCTGCCCTACCTCCTTTTTGTGTTTGATTTTCAGTGTCATCCAACTCCTGAGCTAGACAGGATGCTCTCACAGCAGAGAAGGGTTTTTCAGCCTTCCAGCCCTTGAGTTGTTCACTTCAAGGGTGACAGACTATACTACCAACCCCTGTAGAAACAGAAAGGGGAATGGGGCCTAAAAAAGGTAACCCCAAATTTACAGGCAGAAAATGATGCCAGTGAAATTATTCCAGCAGCAGCCACTTCATGGGAAGTGCCTGGCTACTTCTGTTTCCAGTTTGAGTTCATGCTGAAATGTTGTATCTCAAATTGCCTGAGATGTAAGAATCTCTTATTAACTGTAGTAAACAAGTTGGAAACCAGATCTGCCCAAAAGGGTTTTTTCCAGCTCACGTTTGAAACTGATTTCTGAGCTGTTTCAAAACTTGTGCGAGACTTCAAAATAACTAAAAAGGTCCCCAAACCAGGATATTTTCAAACAAAATACATACACCAAGCCATCAAAGAAGAGGTGGAGGAAAAGGATCCCATTGAGCATTGCTTGCCTACCTGCATGAGCACACAGTGCTCCAAGATTTGCCAGCTCATCACAAAATCATTACCTTGCCAGAAGGGAAGGCTCCAAATAAATGTTCCCTCCCTAAAGCACAAAGCTGCTACTCCTGAGAAATACTATGCAAAAGCCTCCACAGAGGCCTTCCCTCTGGAAAACCTGTGCTCTTCCCCAGGGGGTGTTTGGGCACTGGAACAGCTCCCAGGGCAGTGGTCATGTCCCCAAGCCTGACAGAGCTCAAGGAACATTTGGACAAATATTTTGGATACATGGTGGGATTGTTGGGATATCCTGTGCAGGGCAGAAGTTGAACTGGATGGTCCTTGTGGGTCCCTTCCAGCTCAGGGTATTCTATGCTTCCATGATTCTCATTGTTCATCCATCAAGCAGAGGGAAGCATGCATGGGAACCAGCAGAGGCAAGAGAAGAAAGCATGCAGACCTTTAGTCTTTGGAGAGGCTGAATTTCCTCACTAGCCTTAATTCAGCCCCTGTGTGATTTTGGTGTGACTGCCATCACAAAAAACATGCTCTGCTTTCCTGACTAGGGTCTGAGCAAAAGTTGAAATCCCCTTCATAGCAAGCTGGGTTTTTTCTTTCCTTAAAACAAGAGGAGAAAAGAAAAGGAGCCCAAGGGCAGACTGCAACAAACTGAGTCTCCTCCATCTCTCTTCCAAATCCTCTGGAGATATTACTTCATCCTCATCATGATACAGAAATAATATTTATCCCAGCTGCAGCCAATATACAGCATCTGAAGTGTGGTGCCTGCGTGTATTTGTCACATCTAGATGCTTAGGAGGACAGAGATGAGTTCAAACACAGCCCTGTAACATGAATTTAGCAGGAACTGCTGGCCACCACCCAAGGTAAATGACCAGGACTGTCCATACAAGGCGTGGTCAGTTGCTCATCTGACTACATTCACACCACACTTGCCAAAGCAAACAGGCTGCTTTGACCCTGGCTGAGATTCCCAGCACAACCCTCCTGAAGCAAGCCACAGCCAGCCTTGAACTATCCCAAAATACTAATGAAGTCCATGAGATGGGAAGCCCCAAGAAAGGAAGCTCCATGCTGAGTGTTGGCCAGTTGTACCATGGTTTGTACCTGCTCCTTCCTGAAAATACTAATTTTTTCTGCTGCAGATATGAAAAGAGCAAAATCCTTAAGATGTGAAAAGCTACACATCTCTGAGGGTGTGGGGTTTTTTCCAGGAAGTAAGGTACTCTTGAGGCTGGGAGAAGAAATCATGTATTGTAGGCTACTGATGTTACTCACAACTGGTCTCACCATTTCCCAGTTTTCTACTGGAAAATGATGCTCTGTGGAGCTTTCTTGAGGTTTGAGAATATTGCATGAGTACAGCTTGATTTTATCAGAGTTTACAGGCTTGATTTTATCCAACTGTTCCATCTTTTTCATTGAAGTTTTGTACAAGTTTAGGTAATTCATATTAACATGAATCACGCCATTCAGACAATTTTTAATCAGTGAACAGTTTTTCCCTCACTGAAAAAAATCTCCAACACTGTGGGCAAACTTCATAGTGTGTTTTGACATAGAAGGGAAACAAATTTTGTTTCCAATTCCTTTTCAAATCACAACAATTTTCATAGATGACAACATCTGGTTCCCACATGTATTGGAGTTTTATGATGCTGAGGCCTTTGGCGTGGTGTCTCTTCAGATCACACAAGATTAAATCAAATTGGCCTGGATGGGAACAGCCCATGAAGGATAAGAGCTAGATGGGAGAAAAAGCAAAAAGGCAACCAAGAGAGTACAGTTTTGGCAGAGCTGGTGGATTCCATCAGGAGGTCAATGTCAGGTCTGGTATTTCTGTACATCTTTATTAATGACATGAAAATTCAACGTGATATACCAATAAAAGAAGAGGAGGAAAAATAAAGAAAAACAAACAACCTAGGGAAGCTGATAGCAAAAAAAATAATATCTTATTTCCATAAGTTTACTGGTTAGGTGACACCTGAAATAGCACGGGACATTCTGGTCACCCAACATTATAGTTTGGATGGAGTTCATAGAAGAGTGACAGAGATGGTGAAGAGGGAAGTGTTGAACTTGGTTCAGGGAAAAGTTGGACAGAGTAAGAGGCTCTGAGTTCTTAAAGAAAAGAAACAGCCAGGGAGAAATCCTGACCTTGCTGCAGCTGATGTCAAGACTTCATTGACTTCAGTGGAGCCACGATTTCACACTGAAGAGAGCGAGGGATTTAGTGGTGGAGAAGGCTAGATACAGAAACCATGGGATGAAAATAGTGGAAACAGGCTGCCAGTTCCATACCAAGGGGAAAGAAGGCAAGAAATTTCAGTTTTGTCTAAAAGCAGGAACGTCCAGAGTGCCAACTAACTGCATGGGAGAGCCAACTGCTCTTTTGTAACCCCCTAATTAAAGCAAGGCTGAATAAAATGAGTGTTTCATATTCAGCTCTGATGAGAGAGGAAGACTGGATGCTAACAAAAGCCACACTGCACTCCCTGTAGCCAAACTCCCAACTGGAACAAGAGACAGCATCTCCCCAGTTCAAGCACAGCTGGTTTTATATGGGAAATGTAAATAAGACATTACCATCTGGTTAATAAAATATACATCTCTGCTAGATTTGACTACATGTTCCCAGGTGTAAACATTTTAAAAGACCTTTTTTTCAGTGTTTTAAGGTTTTCATTTAGAATGCCCACGGAGGAAGAGAAGTGATGAACCACAAAATATCCCCTATCTGTCCTAGGAATTCTGAATTTCTGTAAGTCTCACAGCTCTGTGCAGAAATGGAACCAGGTTCTGCTGCCAGAATATGCAGCACACTGCTCAAAAGCTGTTTCTCAAGGAAATCAAGGGGCTGTTGGAGAAGCTAGGTGCTAAATACCTAGCATATGTATAAAATCAGGCATAGGAAGCTATTCCCAGAAAATGGTAACTTTGCTGGAAAAGTCACATGGGAGATGGGATCTATTTATGCTGAGCTGAAATTGTCAACCAGTTGCTTGTTACAAAGAGAAAGACATTCTTGGGGAAGTGGAAACACTGTTGGGTTTCTTTCCAAGGGCCTTTTCCTTCCCAATCTGACATACCATAAAGCAAAACTCAAGAGGACTAATCCACCCTAACATCAAGAGGAAATGGTCTCTTCTAGGTTGCACAGAAAGTTTTCCCTGACTTACTTCAAGGAAAAGCTTTTGTCTTTCTCCCTTTTCTTGCAAAGACACCAAGGAATTTCCAGTTTGGCTTGGCCACCTACCGAGGTAGCTCACCATATCTATCTCTCCAGTGAATGGCAGCTCCAGGTCTGCCAACACCTCCTAGAGTTTTGTCCATCAAGAGGAGGTTTAACTCATGGCTAACATTAGAATAAATGACGAACAATAAGAAGCCACTTCAATCAAGGATCACAGGCATAAGCCAACACCCTCTCAAGTCAGAGAAGAGTAAATGATTGGAGACTAACTTTGAAGCAGCTGAAGAGAGATGAGAAAACATGGCCCCACAACCCCGCTTCTATCACACCAGCAGACAAGCTGTTGGGTTCTGCTGCCAATTTGTGTCTGTATAAAGGGGCTGAGTTAGCAGAGGGACTGCCAGGACGCAAAGGAAGGAAGGATATAATCTCCCAAAGTCCCTGCATGCACACAAAGAGGAAACTCATTTCAGCAACAATAGTAAGAACCTGCCAACACCATGAGGTAAACAACCTGAGTTGCCCTCCTGTGTGTGTGCTCTGGGAGTAGAATCAACACTGCATATTCGTCATATTTATAAAACTATCCTCCAGTTTTGTTTCCTTTCTAAGCAAACAGTTGGAAATCCAAGATCAGTGCACTGGCATCCCGCTACTGCCATATACTCAAGAGCCCTAGTGAGGATCTCAAGCGTCATGTGCAAGGGTTGGTCACCATTGCACCAGGTTCACTTTGAAGAATTTCCATGAAACCATGACACTCCAGTGGCCAAGCTGGAGTTTTAATTCTCTCCTTTCCATAACAATCAGAATCATAGAATCACAGAATGGGATCAGTGCACTGGCATCCCGCTACTGCCATATACTCAAGAGCCCTAGTGAGGATCTCAAGCGTCATGTGCAAGGGTTGGTCACCATTGCACCAGGTTCACTTTGAAGAATTTCCATGAAACCATGACACTCCAGTGGCCAAGCTGGAGTTTTAATTCTCTCCTTTCCATAACAATCAGAATCATAGAATCACAGAATGGTTTGGATTGGAAGGAAAGGACAGCTCTCTGTCACTGGGAGGCCATTTCCCCTTGTCTTGTCATCACAAGCTCTTGTAAATAGTCCCTCTCCATCTATATTTTATCTCCATTTAGACATCAGAGCTTGCAAAGGAGACCCCTAAATAATCCAACAACACCATCCCTTCTTGTGGGCACATAGTTTGTTGAGAACAGTGGGAAAGAATCCAAGAATACAACAGTTGCCTTGGAGCATGGCTAGTGTGCAGCTCAAGTCCATCAAACCTGAAAGCTCAAGTCCATCAAACCTGAATTTCTGTCTGGATCTTGAAGAACCACTGCAATGCCACTGGCTCTCCTTGGACCAGATGAAACACTATTGAGTTCTTGCTGCTTTTGATTGCTTGGGATATTTAAAGCTAAACACAAGGGGAAAGTGAAAAACAAACTGCAAAACTTACCAGTGTGGGGTTGCTTTACTGGTAGAGTTTCAAGACCAAACTGCTCCTCAAGTCATTATACATTTACAGACAGTTTTTGCCTTGCACTTTAAATTTCATAGTTACTACACTCTTATTAAAAGGAAGTTGAAGATGTTTACTGACATGAATCATGCTCACTTTGTGCTTTTTTAAGTGCCAGAAACGTTCTGTTGCAGGCACCTTCTGAAATGTTTTCCTTTTTCCTGCACACCCTTTAGGTTATATCAAGCCGCCTCATTAAAAGTAAGAAGTGATTTCTTATCAGCTGCCTGTCACACTGGAGTGTTTGCATTACTTAGCAAGATGGACATTACACTTTGTGTAAGTCCTCAAAACTGTGAGAGCAGAGAGGAAGGACTGGGGCCAAGGGATTGCTGTTATCACACAACAGTCTTCCTGCCTTGGTCACAGCACACACACATGCACAGGAGTTTCTCCAGTCTTCCCCAAAAGAAGAAAGACATATTTTTTAGTAGCTCACCATTGCTGGACTGGACATCTATTGAGGCTGCCCCTTCCTGAGTAATAGAAAGAAACCTGCTTCTAATGAGGGAATTTGCATCCCTCTCCCCTTAACAGTTCCCAGGGTTATCTTCCTTTTCAATCCCATATGTCTCCCCAAAACATTTCCCCAGCTGGTATCACTTTTGCCTTCCCAGCCAACACACTTGATGATGGGGGAACCTAGCTTACTGCCGACAGTGGACCAGCTTAAAGCTGCTTATCTCCTCACCAAGCTCCACCAGGATCTCCACATTCCTCCCCAAGTTCATCCTCTAGAGCTGCTTGGTTTTTTCTTGCAGGGAGGTGGTGTGGGGGGTGGGACTGCTGAAGTTACATGTGTTGGCAAAGACAACAGCCACCTGTGTCCACAGTCAGGGAATATGGACCACCAGCAGTGGAAGGAAGGGAGAGTTTGTGGAGCTTTACCCAGTGAAGAGGGATAAAAGGAAGCCTGCTCTTTTAGACCAGTGGCCACTAATGACATGTCTGGTCCCTGGATACGATCACTGGGAGTGAGGACAGTGGTCAGTGGGACGGGTTGGTTTTTGAAGAGTTTCTTGTGGTGCTGTGAGTCAAGATATGGTGCCTTCTGCTAAATTTACAGGACTAACATCTGAGGTGCAGACAAGCTGGAGCAGAAACTGTGAATCTGAAAAAAACCACAATTAGCTGGGTAAATGAGCTGCTCTTTCCTTAATTAAGGGGAGTGTGAAGATTGTTATCTCCCATGAAAGCAGTGCTTACTAACACAGGCCACTTGCCAACTCCTCTCCCTACTTTGCTTTGGGACTGGATGTGAGCTGGCAGTGCTGGTGTGCATGGAAAAGAGGGAGGTTTGCCGCCTTCTCAGGAAGTACCAGCACATTACACAGAGCCCTGCCTAAAGGTCTGTGCTGGGAAGTGCTGGTAGGTTGGGGTTAGCAGCCCACTGGGTGCCCAGGGCACATTGGGCAGAGCTGGAGGAAGCTGGTCACTTGAGCAACCACCACCACCACCTGGCATCACACAACCTTGGGGGTGCGAGGGCAAAAGCTGTGGTTAATATGGCCAACAGCAGAACTCTTCTGGAAATGCAGTGCAACAGGAGGATCTTCAGTAGCAACACACGAGATCCACATGGTGACCATGCACCACCTCAATTTCCTAGTGGAGTTCAAACCAGCCCCCAAGTGTTATTTTAGCACAGTTTCTTGTGTATAAATATTTATAAAATGCTTGCTTTGAATACCTCTTGTCTAAAAAAAAGGCCAAATGAAATAACTCTCCAAACCCCACTACTGCTTATTGCATCTTCAGCAAAATATTTTCTTAACCTTTCCTATCTTATCTTCAGCCCTAGGGCTTTAACTAGCTGAGCAAACCTCTCTCCTCCCCATATCCCAGCCTGCCTGCCCTCCTCCTGCAGGGCAGTGTGCTCGCTTGCTTGTTAATAAAGTTGCATAGGGTTGTACGAATGTCAAGATTTGGGGGCAAAAGAAGATGGGGGGAAGAAATGAAGCTTTTCAAGTTTCTAGTCCTACCTTGAGCAGTTGGTTTTCATCCACAGAATGTCAATGGGAGAAGGAAAAACCTCACAGATGGTTTACTGACATGAACCATGTTTGACTTGCAAGGCTTGGGATCTTGGGCAGGTCTGAAGGGATGCTCTGGGTGTCCTGGGCACAAGACCTCTGTTTTCTGTAACTCTGCCAGCTATCAGCCAGCTCAGTGTTGGGAGTGAACCGGACGTCAAAACAGAAGGGCCATGGGATAATTTCTTTATTTCTTGGGCCTGGGCTGACAAGATGGGTGTCCCAGCACAGGAGCAGGACCACATCAACCCAGGAGCACCCAAACTTCCGCTCTGAAGGCAGCAGGGAAAGCACCTGAAAGGCTCAAGCTCAGTAATGAAGGTACCACCTCCAGCTGGAGAGTGCTGTGGTGAGAAGAGAATTTCTGGGAGCCTCTCAGGATGCGGAAATAGGGATCAGTGCAATAATGAGAGGTAGATAAAGCTTCCCTTGGGGACCAGGGAAGGTTCTCCTCCCTTTTCCTCCTGGATGATTACCATTCCTGGCCTGGGTCTCTGGGTCTTTCAAAACCAACTACCCTTCTCACTCAGCAAGGGCAGCAGGGCTACAGCTTATGGCCAGTGGGACTCAACACCCAAAACTGACTCAGCCCATTTTTAAGTCATCTTATTATTTGGGATAATATAACTCATTTTACATCTGTGGTGTTTACCCCATTCTGTTCCTAAAATCATCTGGTTAGCAAATCCCAGCGCAGAGCTGTCACTCTGCCCCCAGGCCATCTCTGCTGCTGCACATGAATGGGGACAGACTCGTTTTGAATTGTTCCTAGAGTGACCTACTTTCATGGCTGCGGTGCAGTTCATTATGAATTCCTAATGATCTCACTGTTCCATTAAATGAAGGTTGCCACCTGTCCCAAAGACTTTAGATCAAGCTGGGATTACCATATCTGCTGACCCATTTCACCCTTTTGTAGGACACAGCCCCATGATCAATAGGGTTGGGGGTTCTTTTCAGACCATCCAAACTTGAGCCTTAGCAGGGATGTGGTGCTGGCTCGCACTAACAGAGGACGATGAGCAATGTGGCTCCCGCAGCCCAGTCAATTTGGCCATCACAGAATCAATTAAGTTGGAGAAATCCTCCGAGATTATCAAATCCAACCTATGACCTAACACCACTATGTCAAGTAGACCATGGCACTAAATGCCACATCCAGTCCTTCCTTAAAAGATTCCACCTGCCTAGATCCCATCAGAAACAAAGGTCAAACCCTATGTACATAATTTACTATAGGAAAAAAATATGGGAACTGTTGAGGTTGCATTTAGAGCAAATTAAATTCTTCCAGTTTAAAAGAGAGTTTATAAGAGACTCTATTAAGGATCCAGAGGCTGGCTGTGGTTTTACTCCAGGCAATTATCCCTACGGCAATATTCTGGTAAGGAAAACTCCTAGATTAGCCCCCAGCAGCCATTGAGCTCACAGACCCTCGCAGGGATGCTCATTCATCAGGCTGTCCCAGTGCCAACAGCTCCCCTTAGCCTCCTGAGGACAGAGCCCGGCGGCTGACAGGGCTGGAGATGGCAGGTTGGGAGCACAAAGAATAAAACAAATAAATAAAGAAAGAAAGAGGAATAAATTCCCATGGACAAGCTCAGTGAGCACACTGCAGCCAAATGACCTCAAGTGCACTGTTTTCTCCTCTCGCTTGCAGAAGGCAGCAGTACAGCTGCATTTTTCATAAATAGGAACACCCCAGCTTGATGTTTTTTAAAGCTGTCTAGACAGTAGAGCAAGACCTTATTTCAAGTCACATAATCACTTTCCCATTTTTCTTCACAGCAGTGGACATTCTTCCAAGATTAGATAGAAGCTGGTGGAGCAACATGTTATTAACCTTGGGTGTGTCTCCCTGCTTTAGGCTCTCCTTGTCCGAGCTGGAGGTGCCTTTCTGTCTGGTCACGTCCCCCCATCATTCATGCCTTCCCCATTGACAGAAAAACTCCAAGTTGGATTTAATCACACATGGGTTGCACAGAGGGTACTGTGGGGAAATGCCAGCTCCCTTTAGCGAAAGGCAAATACAATCTCATGCTGCCTGACATGGCTGTCTCCACCTGAAAACAGCGTTCAAGGAAAAAATAAAATTAAAAAGCTTTGTGCTGACCTTCTCCAGGCCAGAGGGCCCCAGGCTGCTGGAAGGAGGTGGTCAAAGCAGCAGTGAATCGTCCCCATTGCCTGGGATTAAGGAGCCACTCTGGAGATCATGGAATCATTGAATAACAGGATGGTTTGAGTTGAAAGGACCTTAAAGTTCATCCCATTCCACCCCCTGCCATGGGCAGGGACCCCTCCCACTAGCCCAGGTTGCTCCAGGCCCCATCCAAGCTGGCCTTTGTTGCACCAGGCACTTTTGGTGTGGAAGATGCTCATCTAGGCGTAAGGACAAGGCTTTCTGACCATGGGTGCTGTGACATAGGCACACAATCAGCATCCTGTACCCAACATGGACCATTTTCCCTGTGCTGACTTGCAGTGATCTGTGCTCAGGTTATCTGGGGGAAGCCGAGTCCAGCATAGCTTGTTACATTAAATTAAATCAGCTAAAGCTGATGACAAATAGACCATCACAAATGAGATTATTTCAGTTTAGAGAGCTGGGATAAGAGGTTTGCTGGCCTGATGGAGAAGCACCGGGTTGGGAGGATAGAATTCCATGTTTTCAGGGGAGGGGGTGGGTGTTTATAGCTGAAGCTGAGGGCAGGTTGCTTGCCTGGTGTTACAAGAACAATGCTGACCCTGACCCTGAGCATTGCCTGCATAGGGTTACCCATCAGGAGTAAGGTACACAGGCTGAAATGAGCACTGCCCTCCTCCCTACCTCTCTGCAGAATTGCCATGTCTCCCAGTGCTGCTAAAGTGATTAGCCACGCACAGCAGCAAGGCCAGGCAGGGGTCTCTTTTTGCTTGCTTAGCATTTTGCTTTAGAGGATGCAAAACCCAAACCATTTCAGCTCAAGAGTATTCAGTATTTCCCTGCTGCCTAAAGTAAGCAGTTAAAATCATCCAGGAGAGCTGCTTTTCCTTAAGCAAATTCCCTACTGCTATGCAGAAAGTGAGTACATGAGCTGCCTGAGATTAATGCTTGGCTTCATAATTTACATATCAAGTGCTCTAATGAATTGTCTTCAGTATCATTGTCCTTACCGTGAATAAACTTAAAAGTAATGGATTTGTAATTAATTAAAATTTAATTACAGCATTTTGTCATTTTATTATTTGCAATTATTACCATAAAGGTAATAAAAAATGCAGGATGTCACAACCAAATACAAATCCTTAATCAGAAGCAATCAGCTCGTGCCGTAACCTTGAACAAGGGTGATTTTATTGACGCCCTTGCTCCGCAGCCCAAGGTGGTGCCTGCAGCATCCTTGGTCCTTCTTGTGCTTTGGGCAGGCAAAGTATTACAGAACCACAGAATCACTGAGGTTGGCAAAGACCTCCAAGGTCACTGAATCCAACCTGTGACCCATCACTACCTTGTCAACTAGACCAGAGCGCTGAGTGCCACGTCCAGTCATTTCTTGAACACCTCCAGGGATGGTGATTCCATGGTCATGGTGGGATCCTCTTGTCCTCTTGTCCCTGCCCCCGGGCAGCCCATTCCTCCCCTTGTAATCTCTTTCCCCACAAGCTCAGCAGTTAGACACAGACTACAGAAGCTTTCACCTGCCTCCCATGATCACACTGGTTTACTGAAGCAGTGTAACTGTAACCCTTATTAGCTATCATCATTTGTCTCAGGTCCTTTGGATGAATTTTTAATTTCTATCAAATTTAAAACTCTATGTTAAATCCTAATTTCTGCATCATCTTCTGATATTTAATTTCCAAATGGCTATTTTTTTAGTGTTAGGAGAGGTCCTTGCTAACCCACCCCAGCATTATGCCTCCCACTTGGTGACCCCTGCAGCACAAATCCCTTTGCTCTGAAGCTTGAAGGGTAAAAAGAGAGGCAGGATTCAATTATATCTGTGTTTGCTGCTGCTGCTGTCCCCATGACTATTGCCAGGACACACAAACCCCACGTTCACATGTAGTTAACTCTTCCCACTTAAGGGAACAAGATATGCCTTTTCTCATCCCTGCATCTTGAGAGGCTCCAACTGCACCTATGACTCCCTGGTATATTTCCTGTGGCTTGGCCTGATATCTTACAAAAACATGTTTTAGAGCAGTTTTCCACTGACCAGTCTCAAGACATCTTCAAAAGGCAGGAGAACTGCACCCAGCACAGCAATTAGATATCTGTAATTAAACAGAGACTTTCCCAGTGAATGCCCTCAAGGGACTATATTTGTGATGTGGGAGTGAGTCTTCAGGTTGGCTTGTCCTATCCTGCTAAATTTATCCCTTCTCACGATCCAATCTTTTCCACAGTCCAGTCGGGTTTTTTTCTTTGAAGTCCAGTGATTGGTTGGGAAGAAGTAATTCCATTTTTAGATTAGTTTCCTAGGGAAAGCATACAGGGATTTGCCTGTCCTTCCTCAGTCACTGAATGGATTGGTCAACTTCTTGCAAAACCCAACAGAAGGAGAGAGGTCTTATTGCCACTCTGTCCCTATGAGTTACATAAAAAACAGGCACCTGGGTGTGGAGAGATAAGAGAAATCCATTTGACATCCCCAAATCAGTGGGTCACTTTCACCAGGCTTGAGAAACCCAACACACATAGGGACCCCAAGCAGAACACATGCCTCCGAGCCCTCATATTTCAAACACAAAATGATTCTGCTGCTCCTGGTTGGGAACTCAGCCACCACATCATAAATCAGCACCTCTGCTATCACCTCTACTCTGCCAGCAGACGGTTTGATGTGAAACAATACAGTCCTAGAGGCGTCAGACTCCTTGGGTTATCTTGGTGGAGGGCAAACATCAGAGACTCACTTTATCCACTGGGACAGTGGTATTTTCAAGCTCCTTGCCTCCAACTGGAATTCCCTTTCCTGACACCTTGAGAAGTCTAAACAGCCTTAATTTTTAAGCTGTACTACAACAGCATTCTCAAAAAACCTAAGATCTGTCCTTAGCACCTCCACCTTAGAGGGGTTTGCAGATATGCTCAGCTCCAGGCATGCAAACTATCACAGAATCGTTTAGGTTGCAAAAGTTCTCTGAGACTGTCATGTCCAATCTGTGACCAACCCCCATCTTGTCAACTAGACCAGAGCACTAAGTGCCATGTCCAGTCTTTCCTTAAACACCTCCAGGGACAATGACAAAACCCCCCCACGCGCCCCAGACCGTTCATTCCAGTGTCTAATCACCCTTTCTGTGAAGAAATTCCTCCTAATGTCCAACCTAAACCTCCCTGGCACAGCTTGAGACTATGTCCTCTCATCCTGTTGCTAGTTACATGGGAGAAGAGACTGATTCCCACCTGGCTCCAACCTCCTGTCAGGGAATTGTAGAGAGTGATAAAGTCCCCCAAGCCTCCTTTTCTGCAGACTAAACACCGCCAGCTCCCTCAGTCTCTCCTCACAGGAGTTGTGCTCCAGACCCTTTCGAATGCCTTAGCATGATCTGAGACTTCAACGTGTACATAAAACCTGCAGGATCAGGAGCTAAATTTAGGTGAAGGGTAGAAAACAAACCCACCATAGTCCTGGAGTATTTGCACTTCTTGTAAACACTCTTGCAAAACCACTTAGCAAATGCATGTTAATTGTTCTACAGAAATCCCACCCTGTTCAAAGGAGAAGAGGAAAATCAAAACAAAAAAAACCCTTGGTAGATGCTGCCAATGTTTCCTTTGACCCCCCCAATAAAATTCAGGTGATCTCATCTCACATTGATCAGCAGAGACCAAGTAAGAAAATAAAAAGGAAATTACTTCATCTTAAGTGCCTATTAACTGCTGTTAAGTGATTAAAACAAGCTCCATTTGAGAGTAAGAATCCATGTGACGAGCCCACAAATGCCAGAACAAGCTGGTTGTGGCTGGAGCTGTCAGAGGCATGTAACTGCAAACTTTTAAACAGATTTAAGTGCCTTCAGTCGGATTTGTGAGACAATTCTGCCCCGAACATTTACATGAAAATGGACCTCTGCTTTTGTTGCTTTTCCAGCCCAAGGCTGGCAGAGCGTTTTATGTATAACACAGGGAGTATTTTACTCCCAGCGCAGCTGCCAGGATAGCAGAAACAGATAAAACTTGACAAATTAACACACCAAACAAAGAAGGAGAACTTTGAACTCCAGCCCTGTGGCTGTGAGGATGCTGAGCCCCAAGGCTTCACCCGGAGTGGTGCTCTGGCTTTTAGACTGGCCCTCACCACTGCATCTGGTCAGGAAGATGAAACGCAGCAGCGATGCTGGCCAAGGGGCCAGGAGCAGGGATGGATGTGTTATCCCTACCTGGAGCCAAAAGAAGAACAAGCCTCAAAAACTAAGCGCATCTCTTGGAATTCAGGGATTATCAGGATGGTTCAGAGAGTCCCTCTCCAATTCCTTAACTCCAGCACTTCTGCAGTTGTTCCAGGCATGTTTCCTGCAGAACGAGGCAATTATGCCGTACAAAAACAAACTGCAATGATTATCATCAGCCAACATGTATGCAAGGACAAGGGAGAATTGAGGCATTAACTGCTGAACTTGGTTTGACTTACTGACTGCATGGAATGGTAACTCCCAAAGCAGCCAAGGCTGAGGATCCCTTCAGCTCTTTTCTCTCCTTAGGCCTTCCTACAAGCTCTCCTTAATTTTTTAAACCTTCTTTGTCTTAAAAACTGGTGATTTCTACTTATCTTTGGCTTGTTCAGCAGCCCCACATCACGTATTCTGAAAGTGGGAGGAAAACCTCTTCCTCCCTCATTTTTCCAGGGCTTTCCGTGTCTGTGATATATGAGTTAATCCACTGTTCAAGCCATAACCTTGGGGCTCTTGTGGAACAAACAGGAACTGGGATGGTTTGACAGCTCAGCTGCTTTCTTCTCTCTGGATTTAGACTTTCATAAATGACCCTGTCAAAGCTACACCTTGCGATGCCACAACGTTGATTGTGTGTGGTGTGGATTGATACTGTATTAAAGCCACTTGGCTGGGATAAGGTTTGACTTGTGTGCAGGTGAACAGCAGCATGGATGCTTCAGCAGAAAGAGCATCACTTGCCCTCCATCCATATCTGGCCACTACACAATCCTAGAATGGTTTGGGTTGGAAGGGACCTGAAATAACACTTCGTTCCACCCCCTGCCATGGGCAGGGACACCTTCCAATAGACTGGATAGATGGCTTGGGACCCTATCCATAAGCCAACTCCATGGCTGAGTGCGTACCATCATCAGCAACAAAATGAAGTGCAAGGTCCTACATCTGGGCCATGGCAATCCCAGGCACACCTACAGCTTGGGTGAGGCGGGAATTGAAACCAGCAGCGAGGAGAAAGACTTGGGAGTGACAGTGGATGAGAAGCTCCTCATGAGCTGCTGTGTGAGCTCAGCCCAGAAAGCCAGTCCGATCCTGGTTCCAAAGGAGTGTGGGCAGCAGGTCAAAAGAGGTGATTCTTCCCCTCTACTCCGCTCTCATAAGACACACCTGGAATAGTGCATGCAGTTCTGGTGTCCTCAACATAAGAAGGGCATGGAACTGTTGGAGCAAGTCCAGAGGAGGCCACGAAGTTGCTAAGAGGACTGGAGCATCTCTCCTGTGAGGACAGGCTGAGGGAGTTGGAGAAGAGAAGACTGTGGGCAGATCTCAGAGCATATTTTCAATATCTGAAGGGGCTACAAGGGAGCTGGAGAGGGACTCTGTGTTAGGAGCTGCAGTGATAGGATGAAGGATAATGGATTCAAACAGGAGGAGAGAAGGTCTAGGTTGGATGTGAGAAAAAAGTTCTTCCCTGTGAGGGTGGTGAGACACTGGCAGAGGTTGCCCAGAGAGGCTGTGGCTGCCCCACCCCTGGCAGTGTTCAAGGCCAGCCTGGATGAGGCCTTGAGCAACCTGATCTAGTGAGGAGGTGTCCCTGCCCAGGGCAGGGGTTTGGGATTAAATGATCTGTAAGGTCCATTCCAACCTGTAAATTCTATGATTCTGTCTCAGGGAAAACTGGAAAATGGAAAACCATCTTCTCCCTGAGATAAACTCTCTCTTTCAGGCCTTTTTCTTTATATGGAAATACTCATTAAGTTCTCTAAAATACAAACAAACAGGAAATTCTTTATATGCCATTAAAATAGAGTCAAAATCCTCACTAGACTGACACAAAGGTAAACAAACATGGACTATGCAAAACAACATTAAATTTACTACAGATCTCACCAGATTTGTAAAGGTAAAATTGATTTATCTTTCCTAATTTTGCCCTTCATTGTTCCAAGGAAAGCTTGCCAAACTTTGGGGCAGTTTTTATTTTCAAGAAAGGGACCCATATGACAATCTCCTTGTTCTTTTTCAAGAGCAAGTTTTGTGATTGCTCTCTTTCCGTAACAGTTTTGGTTCATCACCTGTGTCCTTCAGTTTCCAGACAGTAAAATCCAAAAAAGGCACTGGCACAGTTTGTGGCTGCCCCACACCAGAATTGTTCCATGCCAGGTTGGATGGGGCTTGGAGCAACCTAGTCTAGTGGAAGGGGTCCCTGCCCATGGCAGGAAGTGGAATGAGATGAGCTTTAAGGTCCCTTCCAAACCAAACCATTCATGATTCTGTGATAGAAAGAGGAGCTGTAAAACACATAATCTTTCCTGGTGATTCCTGCCCTGTGAAGGTGTGACTGGGAGGGATTGCACAGTGACTCATTAACAGATGGAGGAGACAGACCAGCTGCAGAGCCAAGAGGGGCCTGGGGAGCATCTAAATCCCCATGTCCCGTTATGTCTCTCAGCACTAAACATTTTCAATGCACAGGGGTCACACTGTGAGGTCTGCACAGGTTCGTGTAATGAGAGCTCCTCTGAGTCCTCTGAGCAAATACAGAGCAACCACCAGATCCAGAGCAGATGTTTTTGTGGGATCATAACTTAAAAGCAATATCATCGCTTCACAGTCATCCCTACATGTCCTACCAACCTCAGCAGGGCAGTGTAGACTGTGTCTGGGGATTTCTGAGAGACTTTGCATCACCATAATCCCACAACGACTCTTCTCTTTCTTTCTTGTATGTCTCCTCTGTCAAAACTATGTGAGGTTTTCACTTCTTTCAGCAGGGATATCTGAAGACTTGCACAGATTCCCTGGTGCAGCATGGGGAGAGGTGAGCAATGACTGATTAATCTAGGTTTCTCCCATCAAGAACACCAAAGGAGGTACCGAAAGTATCCATCTTCTGGAAGAAGGTTAATTACAGGAGCTCTGCTTGCACACAGCAGTCCCACCAGTCAGCAGAAGATAAGCAGCCTTGGGAGTATAAATTATTGCAGATGATAAGGCAGAGTTTCCCCTTAAAAAGCTTTATGTTTGTTAAGTTGACTCCAGAGATGCCTGTCATCAGATGTCAAACAAGAAGCAGCAGAAATCCCAGAGATTTAATTCCTTATCTTTCTTTCTTGCAAGCGTATGACATTTTCTCCCTTGTTTAGGTTAACTGAATGATTTCAGATCCTAACAAGACGAGGTTAGGTGACAGGACCTGGGAATCAGAACTCATGCCCAATCATGCATGTTCCATCACGGCAGGCAGCAAGAGCTCCACCACTCCATCTTGTCCACAGAAACAAGGGCTGGTTTCAGCCCAAGAAAAAGATAAGTTACAGGCACCAATTGCTACAGTTTTTGTTGTGACTACTCCTGCTGTGAGTGGTGTATAAACAGGAAACCAGGGCCACATGGCAGAGAGCTGACTCAATACTGGCAAGTACTGATAGAAATCAGGTCATATTGACATCCTTTGTTTATTCACTGCTTTGTTAACAGTGTTTATCCTTAGTGTCTTGGTCACATACATGGAACAACTCCCAGTTTTCACCCATCTACTGCTCCTCTCAAGCCATGCCACTGCCAACCCTGCACCTTTAACCATCACCAGCAGCAGCTCCTGCTGACCCAGACCTACTGGGGACACACACCTCAACATATTCCACTCTTCTAGAAAGATTTCTACCTAGGATCTTGCTACTAGCTTTTGCCTGCAAGCAGGAATTTCTCTCCTACAAGGGAGACAAATCTATTTTAAGCAC
>NW_008685339.1:38991-45091 GCF_000695815.1 Acanthisitta chloris
CACCACAAACCTCAAGCCTAACTAGGCATCACACAGCCAAGATCAGCCTATGTTTGGCTGTTGGCTGTTTAGCTCTACCTGGTAGTTCGTTCCAAGCCTGAATTCATCCTACTGGAATGAGGAGTTTACGTGCAGTATCAATTTCTTCCAACATTACTAATGTGCTAACATCTGCATTACCACAAATGTGATTCATTCGTGATGTTAAACCTCAAGCCTAACTAGGCATCACACAGCCAAGATCAGCCTATGTTTGGCTGTTGGCTGTTTAGCTCTACCTGGTAGTTCGTTCCAAGCCTGAATTCATCCTACTGGAATGAGGAGTTTACGTGCAGTATCAATTTCTTCCAACATTACTAATGTGCTAACATCTGCATTACCACAAATGTGATTCATTCGTGATGTTCTGTATTTTACAGTTCATCTGTTCCTAAAGACTTTCCTCCCCACTCCAGATATGCCGGAAACATCAAGGTAGTGTTCCCACCGTCAGCTCTGGGACATCAGAAATGGATGACACGAAAAGACCTCCAAATTCCTGCATGTTTGAGGGATTTCTTTGCCCAGCTGAGTCCACAGCAGGTCTCAGGCTTCTACTGGCAACTCCTTCTTTTCCCATACCCTTGGACTTAGAGGAGGAAGGCTGCTGCAAAAGCCAAAGTGTTTGAGCTCAGAAGATAAAAAGATTTTGGGTATAAGCACTTATTAGTCCACCCCATTTTTACCGGCTAAGGAGCTCCTTCTCCACAGCAAAATGGCTCAGAGACAGTAGGATGAGAAGGAGGATAAAGGCTGGGGGGCATCTTGCCAGCCAATGAGCTACTAAAATTACTGTCAGGTCAGTGGGGACATTCAGAGACAGGCTTTGCTCAGGGGAATTAGTGCCTCTGTCTTACCTCTTCATATCCAGGAGATAACTGGTCACAGCATGGTACTATGAATACCTTGCAAGACTTCAAAAACATGAAGAACCAGCGAAGTTTGGAAAATGAGAGCTAAAAGCTCCAACATTCAGCATTCAAAAAAAATAGAGGTCATCTCAGGCTTGAGCACTTAACAACATGGGAAATACCCTACTGGTCCCTGCCAGCCCAAGGACCCACCTAGCCCAGCACTCAGTCTATGGATGGTCCATGAGCCCTGCTTCTCTCTCCTGCCATTCCCCTCAGAAGCCTCAGCAGCCCCAGCTCCTGCCTGCATCCATTGACAAAGCAATATTCCCCTATTCACTTTTGCCACTGATGCCATGATTTTGCAGACCTCCGACATCCTATCCAGCCTAAGCACCTCCAACATTTTCAGTCTGGCCTGGAAGGGCTCCATCCCCTCTGTGCTTTCAGCCGCCCTTCCTGGGACGTGCTCTACCTTCTATTATCCTAAAAACTAACGAAATAAATGTTTTTCCCATTCTCACAGACAACCACACACAGTTAAAAATCTTGCAGCTGGTCAGAGCAGCCAGATGTTATTGCTTCTAATTTCCTCAGCCCCACACTCCTTCCGTTTGGGGAAAACTCTTGAGCTTCAGCCACAAAAGGGTCTGCTAAAGATATAGAGTGGAGTTTGGGTTTTGTGCTCCATCAAGGTCGTGCTGGCAAGAGCAGCTCAGATGCTCTGATATTCCCAGTTACATCCCAGATGAACCAGTGTGAACTGGGCAGCTGGAGTCAATGGGGCCAATGTCCAGCCTCAGCCAAGAGCAGACTGAAAGGTCACCAAGGGCCATACCACCATGTGGGGCAGGGCTTTATCCTGTCCTCAATCTGTCTGTGGGATCTGAAAGGAATTTTTTCCTATTTCTCTGCCAGGCAGAGAAAAAAATATCCCCGCAGTACTTTGTTGTTGTTTATACTGGATGGGATTAAAGCTTTCAATATTTGTTATATTTAGATTCCTTTCAGACCCAGATTCAGGGAAACATTACACATGATTCTTGCTTGGTTTGCCCTTCACTCCATTCCCTCACTTTTACTGTTCTTCCAGTTTATTCCTCTTCTAATTTAGGTTGCGTTTCCCAAGGACCACAGAATAACCTCAGATTTCCCCGGGGAAAGCAGCACCTCCTTGGTAGAGGTGACTAATTTTGTGTCTCCCAGACAACTTCAGTCATAGAATCATGGAATTTTAGGGGTTGGAAAGGACCTTAGAGATCACCCAGCCCCAACCCCCTGCCCTGGGCAGGGACACCTCCAACCAGAGCAGGTTGCTCAAGGCTTCATCCAACCTGGCTGTGAACACTGCCAGGGTTGGGGCAGCCACAGCCCGTTCAGCCTGGGCCAGTGTCTCACCACCCTCACAGGAAAAAACCTTTTTCTAATATCTAACCTAAACTTCCCCTCCTTCAATTTGAGCCCATTACCCCTTGTCCTATCACTGCAATTCCTAATAGAATCTCTCTCCTGCTCCCTTGTAGGTCCTCTACAGTCCTGCCTGAAGCCAAGTGCATCCTCACAGAAGAAGTTTTATTGCCATCTATCAGTCAGGCAGAGACAGAGAAAATCCTGATTCACAGCCCAAATGACCCTTTAAAGTGGATCATTCACCCCAAGATGAAGGCAACCACCCTGGCTTTGCTAGGGACCAAGGAATTTTTGTTACCATTTCCCCAACCAATTTCTTGGAGAGGAAGATGCTGATCATCCCTGCAGCAAAGGACTAGGGAGAAAAAACCAGATGTGATATACACTCCTAAAACATTCCTAAGGACGATCATGTGAAAAATCACCTTATGGACAGGGAGCTAAATTTACATTCGGTGCCCATTTTCTAGTAAATCATTCCCTTATCTATTTTTTTAACTCTGTCCCCACTGCAGTTATCCATACACATGTTTTGGTACACTCTGCCTTCACCCTTCCTCTCAGGTGAGGCAGGATGGAGTCCCTGATACCTCATCTCACTGCTCTGCCAGGACTAATGGGAAAAAAAACCTGCTCACTTGGAGCGGCTCTGATTTATTCCACAATAATCACTCCAGCTGGGAGTCTTCACTCTAACACCAAGCCTGCTAGCTGGGGAAGGACAGGTAGTTATCTTCTTGTAGCAAACACTAATGTGTGTTTCTGTGCATTGTCTTCACCTCCAATAGAGAGGCAAACTTTGGAACAGAAACTTACTCATTTTGCAAGGCCTGGTCCAGCACCCACCATTCACTTTAGCCCAGACTCCCGTGATCCTGGCAGAGCTCCTGCATGTGTTTTACTCCAAAAGCACAGACTATCCTCCCTGCTCAAAGCTGAGCCTGTGCAGAGCTGCGTGGAGCAGCCGGATGCAAAAAGCACTTGGACTTGACCTGTCCTGTCCTGTCCCTTCTGGCCATGGGAAAGCTAGGAACAGATGTTTAGGGCTGGAATTTTTTTTCTCCCAGAATATCTCTGATGTTTAACTTGAATTTTATGCGTTTGCTGTTGCCCTGTGCAGCAGGAAGAAGAGTGTGTTGTTGGGATGCAGGGAGGAGAAGAAGGTATCTAAGAGTTTTCCATCTCTTTTTAAAGATGACTCAAGAAATGTTGGGTTTGTAAGCAATGGGTAAGTCTTCAAGCACATTCACAATTACCTCCTTGGCAGCCTTTGCTGCCTTCCACATTTAAAGCAGTGTTAGTAGAGTCTGAATAGCTGTGTTGAACAGTTACATCTCTCATTACCTGATGTCACTGGGTAAAATAACCAGAGGAGCTTTCAAACACAAAAATCCTTCTGCAAGTCTTATGTCTGACAGTTCACTCAAAGATCTTGTTGAGATATAATTTTTTCCTCTCCAAGTTTACACTAAGTGATTTCAGCCAGGATTTTTGCAAACAGTGGGTTCTCACATTTGAAGTCGCCTCTGCCACAGAGAATGTGGCAAATTTAAAGATCTCCTCACCCCCTGCACCCCCTGATTTATTTCAGTTCTGAAGAAACCCACCTCTAAACTGGCATGAAACTATCAAAGTACATGACTGGTTTTACACCTTTCTGACTCAGAAGGGAAAAATGGCTGCATGCACTAACAGCTATGGAACAAAGTCAGGGAATTCCTTCAGAAGACAAATGATCTGCAGGAAATCTCTGTGGCGACCAAGTATTTGCTGCACCCATGAAGCTCCTCCCCAAATATTCACATTATAAAATACTTGAAATCATCAGACTTTTCCCCAATTTTTCTCTGCACAGGTCGTCAAAAAGTTTGCTCTGGGAAGACCTCTTAGAACTGTGGTTGTGTTTCCCTTCTGCCAGGAAGGCCAGGAGCATCTTCTGAACATGAATTGGGATGCACAAAGAGACACAGGATCCCTGCTTTCTGCTCCAAAGCTGTCCACAAGGACACAAAAATCTCACAGTCCTGGCTGGCTTTTTCCTTTATTTTTAATGGAAATATATCAAGGCCAAAAGTAACTCAGGAACAGATAGAGCCTGGCTGCACCTTTCCATCAGGGTTGGAGGGAGCGTCAAGTGGTTGGTGGGGTGATGGGACCTTGGCCATCCTGGTCCTCTGTGCAGGGGTTTCCTTTCTAGCAAGTGAGCAGAGAAAACAGCAGTGCTGTTTTCGCAAGCACTGAAAAAAGCTGGTTGTTTTTACAGTCCTCAGCTCCCTAATCAGGAGCACAATGCCATCAGAGCAGAGAGTGACCAGCATCCACCTCTGCACAGCTCTCACCTCAATTTAAAGGGGTTACAAATTGCCCAAGGGGCAACAGACACGCTTTAACCTCCTCAGTGAAGGCACTGGATGCCCATCCCAGCTGCCCAGATTTTTAGGCAGCCAGTCACATGCGTCCTTGACACACGCCTTTCCTCTCATCTCAGGTGGGAGAGGCTGCGGGTGTTCTTCAGGCCATGCCTCCCTCACAGGCTGGACAAACTTCAATTACAACATGGCCTGAAAACCATTTTCCATCAAACTCCAGGGACCGCAGACATGAGCCCTGCCGGGGGGTCTGGAACTGCAATGTTTCCTGCCCTCCCCTGGCCAGGGCGCTGCTTTTTGGGATGGCTGTGCTCCAGAGAGGGCTGACGTGACAGCCTTTGCATGCCTTATATCCACATGGAGCTGAGCCACTGGGGATTGAGCCAAAGGGACCCTGGAGCTACACCCAAGTGCCGGATGTGTTGCTGCCTGCCAGCCGCCTGCCTCTAGGCACTTCACTGCTCCCCACAAAGTTTTTGTGAGCCTGACGTGCACAGGGAAGGACACAAGAGCATAGGCAGCTGCCAGCACCCACTGTGGCTCTGCTAAGGCTTGGAAACTTGCTGAGTGTGTTTGAGCCTCGACAGCCAAAGATGAGAAAAATCAGGGCAGTTTTTCATCCTAGGCTGCTCCCCTTGGACAGCTGGTCCTTGCTAGCACTTTCCCCTGGTTCCATCCCTGTGGATAGTCTGAGGCTGCCAGCTGACACAGGGTACATGGTGCCCTTCGTGCTCTGGGGTGGCATTTCATAGAATCATAGAATCAACTCAGTTGGAAGAGACCTCAAAGATCATCGAGTCCAACCATACCGTGGTTACTAGACCATGGCACTAAGTGCCACATCCAGTCTCATCTTAAAAACCCCTAGGGACGGTGAATCCACCACCTCCCTGGGCAGCCCATTCCAATGCCTAATCAATTCCTCTGTAAAAAGTCTCTTCCTAATATCCAACCTAAACCTCCCCTGGCAGAGCTTGAGTCTGTGCCCTCTTGTCCTCCTGCTGGTTGCCTGGGAGAAGAGACCAACCCCCACCTGACTCCAACCTCCTTTCAGGATGTTGTAGAGGGTGATAAGTTCACCCCTGAGCCTCCTCTTCTCTAGGCTAAACAACCCCAGCTCCCTCAGCCTCTCCTCATGGCACTTGTGCTCGAGTCCCTTCACCAGCCTCGTTGCTCTTCTCTGGACCTGCTCCAGCACCTCAATATCCCTCCTGAACTGAGGGGTCCAGAACTGAGCACAAGATTCAAGGTGTGGCCGAGTACAGGGGCTGAATCTCCTTCTTGGTCCTGCTGACCACACCGTTTCTGATCCAGGCCAGGATGCCATTGGCCTTCTTGGCCACCTGAACACACTGCTGCGTCCCTTCAGGACAGGGAATTGATTCTCCATCAGCCTTCGTGATCCCAAAGCCACAGCATTTCAGGTCCTGC
>NW_008685339.1:45109-75657 GCF_000695815.1 Acanthisitta chloris
CTGGCTTCTCACCCCACCCTGGGCCCTGTGTGCCGAGGAACCCAGCACAGCCACCCGAAATGCCTGAACCCACAAGCAACTAAACATCCCAGGGGCCAGAGCAACTATGCCAGGAATGATCTGGTGGGCTGCCAGCCACAAACATGAGCTCCTCTGGCAATGTCGTGCTAGGTAATTCAGGCTGGGGGGTTTGCTCCTTCCATTGCAATTGCTCTTTTTCGTGCTGGTTTTGCCAGCATTCTGCACCTTAGGATTCCAAGTGTGCTCATCCCATCTTTGCAGTTCCTGGATGTGATGCCCCTATATTTCCAGTGATCCAAGGAAGAATAAAATAGAGGAAAAGAGCTTGGATTGTGCAGGGGAGTAGATGCAAAGCAGAGAGCAAGGTAAAACTCAGCCCTCCTTAGCTCCTTGGTGTGACTATAGGTATGAGACCTAAGAGCCAAAGTCTTTGGAAATTGGGAAAACACAGGATTAGGGAGCTAATTGAAACATAAGATGACAACAGAACACCAAACCCTTAGCTTTGAGGATCTGAGTGCCATCAGTACCAATTTCCTGAGAGAGCTCACATCATCCCTATCACAACACTCCATTCCCAAGCCCTGACTGCACCTCTCACTACTCCAGGCAATTTACAGATGTGCTCTCCCTACATCCTGCCAGAAAGCAGCACAGTCCTGCTGCTGTAATACTGACCTTAAGTCTTCCACTAAAAGTTCCCCTCCTCCAAAAATGCCGGATTTCAAAGCAAATCCTCCTGCCAGCATCTCTATTTATACAGTATCAAGGGCTGATGCCATTTAACAGCCCGCTCCCTTTTCTTGACATTTTCTTAAGCTGCACTGCCAAATTAAGCAAACCCGTTACCCAGTGTATGTTATTCCTCATCTTTTCCTCCTCTCCCCCCAACCACTGCCACTACCATCACTCAAAGGGACCAAAGTAAAAATAATCCAGCCCCTGCCACTTGGACTGGTTTTAATCAAAGGATTTGCCAGGTTTTCTACAGCGTGGGACACCTCATTAACAACTTCACACCTCTAAGAAGGGTGAAAAAAAAAGTGATGTTATCCATGCTGGTAGCCAGAATTTTGCATCAGGAACAAGTTTTATTTTGGTGGGGAACAAAACAACAACAAGATTATATATAAAATATAAAGCACTGCTGGGCTGAAAGGACTTGGAGATCGGCAGGAGTGTATTTGTCAGAGAGGAGATTAGAGCCAAATGAAATTTGTCTTTGTGCGTGTGTCTGTTTCTCTCTCTTTTTTGGGGGGTCTTTGTAAAAGCCAGGCTTATTAAAATGCAGGGAGAACCCCACACAAAAGACATTTCTGAGGGTCCAAAGGAGGGCTTATTAATGCAGAGTTTTTTTGTAGAGAGCATGCCAGTTTGGGGAGGTTTTGGGTATTGTTCAGGGAGAAGAAAGCAAGCCTCACTAATCATTTTCTTCTCCAGTTTTAATCAGAGCAGCTGAAGCAAGCAGGTGCTGTGATTCAGAGCCCACTGAAAAGGGGGGAGGGAAACAGGGAAAAACTCATCTGCACGAGGGGATTTTACTATTTTGGTTTGTCAAATTGCAGTGCAGAGGTGTTGGGTTCTCCAAGAGGGTAGCAAGAAGCTGCTGGGGAAGCATCACAGAGGCACACACCAGAAATCAAAGCCTGCTTCAGCTGCATCAATATCCAGCAATTTTAATCAAAGCATCTGTTTTCCCACATCCATCTCCCAGGGAAATGGTCACAGCCCCAAGCCTGCCAGAGTTCAAGATGTTTTTGGGCACATGGTGGGATTTTGGGGTTGTTCTGTGAAGGAATTCCTCCTGTCCTCAGGATCCCGTGTGGGTCCCTTCCAACTCAGGATATTCTATGATCTACCTCCTTGTCGTGGTTTAACCCCAGCAGCAGCCGGGAACCACGCAGCCTCTCACTCACTCCCCCACCCATGGGGTGGGGGAGCGAATTAGAAGGGTAAAAGCTACAAAAACTCATGGGTTGAGATAAAGACAGTTTAATAGAGAAAGCAAAAGCTGCACACACAAGCAAAGCAAAACAAGGAATTAATTCACTGCTTCCCAAAGACAGGAGGTGTTTAGCCATCTCCAGGAGAGCAGGGCCCATCACGCGTAACGGTTCCTTGGGAAGACAGACGCCATCACTCCAGATGTCCCCCCTTCCTCCTTCTTCCTCCCACCTTATATACTGAGCATGATGTCCTATGGTATGGATTATCCCTTTGGTCAGTTTGGGTCACCTGTTCCAGCTGTGTCTCCTCCCAATCTCCCATGCATCCCCAACTTCCTTGCCTGTGTGGCAGTACAGAAAGCAGCAAAGGCCTTGACTCTGTGTAAGCTCTGCTCAGCAATAACAAAAACATCTCTGCATTATCAACTCTGTGTTCAGCACAAAACCCAAACATAGCCTCATACTAGCCTCTGTGAAGAAAGTTAACTCTACTCCAGCTCAAACCAGCACACTCCTTTTGTGATCCCTAATGATGCCAAACTGTTGGCACAGAAGAAAATAAGGGGTTGTGGCTGAGATCCTGGTGTGCGGAACCACTCTGAGTTCTTCCATTGATTCC
Source organism: Acanthisitta chloris (assembly GCF_000695815.1). Lineage (NCBI taxonomy): Eukaryota > Metazoa > Chordata > Aves > Passeriformes > Acanthisittidae > Acanthisitta > Acanthisitta chloris. The sequence continues at coordinate 47,696 of NW_008685339.1, forward strand.
AAAACACAGCGGGGTCAACACCCAACATACCTGCAGGAGCACACTTGCATAGGGATTGTTTACCTCAGCAGGGTCTTAACGCTGGGAAAACACAGTGCTGGCACTCTACAGACATGGAGGTTTTGCACAGCTGTCAAGGACAGAGTGACAATGACAGCAAGAGTGGCCCAAGCACACTGGCATGGGTCTGGGGAAAAAGGGCAGAGGTAGAAATTTACTCCTGGCCTAAGAACCTTGATTCACCCTCAAGGAAAAGTTTGTGTAGTTGGAAAAGCAAACCTAAGTGGTTTGTGCAAGAGGTTGGGACCCCACCAAGCCCTCACTTGCAAGAGGCATGAAAATCTCCACAAGGCACTTTTAGCACTTTCCATGATTCAGCCCAAAGGGGAAGCCCAAATCTACCTGCTGGTTGGGAAACCTGCCCAAGGCTCCTGCTAACAAGTGTTTCTTGAGTGTGACTTGTTTGCTATTGGCAGCAGAGCCCTTGTGAGTGTTTACTCAAGAGCAGTTTCTATCAAAGAGCCTTTGACACTATGACAAGAGAGCTGGGTCCACCCAGCTGGCTCTTTTTTTCCACACTGCTTGCACATTTCCACCTGCTACAATATGAAAACTATGAGAAAAATGTCATGTGTTTTCTTATGAGATTTTTCCCTGTGAGAAAACATGGGAACTGGTCCCACGCTGCTTCAGCCAAGAGGAGCGTACAGAGGGTAAGCACTGAAGAGGACACAAATGGAGGATGGAACAGGAAGCCCTGGGAACTGACCAGCACAGAGAACCAAGGCAAAAGATCCCAGAGAGTCATGGCTGAAAATTCCCTTGGTAGTAATTCCTCTCTTTATGCTCAGTCTAAGCTGATTGCAACAAAACCCAACTCTGATGCCAAGGATGAAATACCATGAGCCGCCCCTGTTATTCACAAGAATTATGATTCTATGAAGTCTCTGATCCCTGTGTAGAAACACAATAAGTAATGACAATAAAATTCCTTGTAAGCATGTTATGCACCATCACCCAACTTGTTCTGCAGAGCCCCAGAGACAGTCACAGTGCATGCTCAGCAATGCCACCCAGTCAAGATACAACAAATTTGTAGATTACAGTCACTTACACCTCCAGTCAGCTATCTGCCAACATCTCCTTCACCTCTTGCACACACAGAGCAGGCCACAGCAAAAATCTTCTTTTCTTTTCTAAAAGACACTTGCCATCACCCACCCCTCACTGCAGGCACCCCATGGGTAAGGGAAGCAGAAAGGTGAAGCTGGGGTAAAATTTCTTAATAAACCTGATTGTTTTCACCCATGCTCAGAGGGTATTGTAAACGGAAATCAGGTGGACTGAGGCTGGGGACAGGAGTTCAGCTCAGAGAAGGAAGAGTTTCTCCCCACCCCAAGCATGGCAACAGCTCAAGACCTCACAAAATCTTTATTATTATTGGACTCTAAATCTACTGAGGTGATTCTTCCCCTCTACTCTGCTCTCATAAGACCCACCTGGAATAGTGCATGCAGTTCTGGTGTCCTCAATGTAAGAAGGACATGGAACTGTTGGAGCAAGTCCATGGGAGGCCACGAAGTTGCTAAGAGGACTGGAGCATCTCCACTATGAGGACAGGATGAGAGAGTTGGGTCTGTTCAGCCTGGAGAAGAGAAGAGAAGACTAAGACCTCAGAGCAACTCTTCAGTATCTGAAGGGCCGATAAGGGAGCCAGAGAGGGACTCTGTTAGGAACTGTAGTGACAGGACAAGGGGTAACGGGTTCAAACTGAAGGTGGGAAAGTTTAGGCTGTGGGTGAGATAACAATTTTTCCCTGTGAGGGTGGTGAGACACAGGCACAGGTTGCCCAGGGCTGTGGCGGCTGCCCCAAACCTGGCGATATTCAAGGCCAGGCTCGATGAAGCCTTGAGCAACCTGATCTAGTGAGGAGGTGTCTCTGCCCATGGCAAGGGGGGTTGGGACTAGATGATCTGGAAGGTCCATTCCAACCCCTAAATTCTATGACTCTATGAATTGTAGCCCTGCACAAAACATGGAAAGACATTCCCTGACAGCTCATGTATAGAAGACACTGTGATAGATCAAAATTTTTATGATAATAGCATACAAAAATGCCTGGGATAGTTCATCCATCATCATGTTGGATGCACTAAAGGAGGGACCATTTGGTCAGACCCATGGCCAGCAGCAAATGGGACAGAGGAAGGACCTCTAATACTAAGGAGTATCTTTGACTTGCTTTCCTACAGGGAAAAGGAGGATCGGCTGCCTGTCCAAAGCCAAATAACATCTTGGGAGAATGACTCCTACCCCACAGCACACAGAGCTCTGGGGCTATGCCGAAGGGTCAATGAAAAGATCAAGGTTTTTAAAATGGTGCCTGGTTTTTGCGGGATTCATCTGCTTTTTGAAGGCCACAATTCCTAGGTTCTGTTCAGCATAGCACATGGGGGGTCTGTGTAAATGTTACTAGGTTATGACAGGGCTCTGGACAAATCCATGAGGACCAGCAATATTGTGGATGTTCCAAGGAACTCAGGCACTGCTAAATCTCTCTTTCACAGGGAAAGGCTATAGATGGGAACACTGAATATCAGCCAGCTAAAATGGATTTACATTTATGTGAGAGAAATATACACACATATATATGTACTCACAGACCAGTGGAACCCATTGCCACAAGATAACTGGTTTTAAGATTTTATCTATATCCAAGGAATCATAGAATATCCTGAGCTGGAATGGACCCACAAGGATGATCAAGTCCAAAAAAAGATTTTAATGGTAGATATTAATGGTAGGAGCTTAGTTACCCCACCACGGGTTTTCTCCACACTTCAAGGAACACATCAAGCTCCATCCATTCAAAGGCAGCAAGAATTTGGGGATTATCCATGGGGATTATTTCCACCTTCTCCTTGAGGCTGTCAGATGATGACTGTGGGAAGCCAGACCAGGTGCACCACGACCACTTGATGGCCCCGACCAGGTGCACTTCTGGGATGCTTTCAGGCCCCAAGCCCCTCCTTGGCTCCCACTGCCCGCGTTCTCCAGCCCCAACAGCCCACCAGATGGTGCTCTCGGTATTAGTTAATACCAAGTCAATTTGTGCCTTTTCCTTCCACTGAGAAATTCCAGCACAGGTGTTGTGTGGAGAAACACCACCAAGAAAAACAGATTTCTATGCTTTCCTAGAGCTCCAGCTTCATCCCAGGAATGGCATAGTCAAAAAACCATAAAGATGTTTTTGAAGCATCTGGAGGGGATGGTGGGTGATGAGCTCTAGCATGCAGTCAAGCCCTAATACAGTCCTAATTAGTTGTACCACAGTGTAGAGTCAAAGCACTAGGAGAGATGGGAGAAGCAAAGGTGATGGGGAATGTGAGCAAGCCCAAACACCCAGGACATCTTTCCACATGCCAAGTTGCTCACTGGAAACCCTCTGATGCACCATTTCTTGAAGGCCTCCTCCATGGGCCACTGTTTTGAGCTTTTCTGGAGTAATGAGTCACAGCCACAAGAGCTGGCTGAGACATTGGTGGACTTTGGTATTTCTGCTCCCTGGAGATATGAAACATTTCCCATTTTACAGGCAAAAGTTGTAATAACTGTGGGAGGCTGCGCAAGGATGTCAGGGGATCTCCATCACTCATTGCTACCAGCTTACACCAACGTCCACCAGCTGTGAGTTCTGATGAGCTCTGGAGTTCCTCTCAGCCTTCATTTCAACCCAGTTTTCTATGAGAGGAATGTCTGCAGTTCCTATGCCGTTTGCAGGCTGCGATGCTTATAATTATATCAAGTCTGGAGAACTGGGCTAATTGCAGTGTTGATCCTAAGGCTGTTTCTTCGGCCCAGCAGGACAGCCTGTTCTCCTTCCATATTTCCAGCTTAACAAGGCTCTCTTTAATTTCTACTTAATCAAACTTGGGGCAAAGAGGAACATTTAATGTGCAGTTAAACAAAAAACAGAAAACACACCATACTGGCTAACTTCCTAAAAACAAAGTACCTGTTCTACAGCCATCCACAGGACCTCAGCAGTGAAATAAAACCTCAGGCACAGAAGCCTGAATGTTAAGCAAACCAACAGCTAATGTGGCAGCTCTTGTTTTTTACCAGTAATGTGTTTTTATCACTGAGAAGCCGGAAAAGGGAGAGTGTTAAAGGGTCCCTGCACAGGTACACAGGAGCACTGCAGCCATTTAGGCCTGTAATGAGTTTTGCTGCCTCTGAGCAGAGCAGAGTTAATAACAGATCATAAAGTGGGTTTACCACCTGAATTGCCAGTCTCGGAAGGTTACTAAAAGCCTGTTCGAATGAGCACAGTCAGATCTGCCTGGCTGGTTTGAAATCATCACTTTCTTCATGGGTTAGTGCAAACCTTTGTTTCTACCCTCACTGAAACAGATGAAAATCAGGAGTGGAACAACAGAGCCAATCTGCTTTTGTCCAAAATCACTCAGATTTGCCTGATGATGCTATTTATTTGCTCCATCCATGTTTGTCCCATCAGCTTGTTGCCTAGGCCTGAAACATCCCTATGAAAACTCCTTATAAAGCATCTCCACATTGGACAGGGTTGATCCAGCTCTGGGATGTGTTTTGCAAGCATCATGTCTGGGAAATCCTCCAGGGCTCAGGGGCCCTTGACAGATGGAAAGAGCCACCGTTGTGTCCCAAGGGCTGAAAAAATTAGGTAACTCCCTGGGCATGGGACTGATGGAAGCTCTGGGGATAAAAAGCCCCCCATTCTGCTTGCTCCCCACTGCAGGAAACTGTCCAGAAAAGCCATGAGTTGATTATCTCTAGTAAGATAGAATCCATCTCTCCTTTTCTTTTAGGATATGCAGTGGTGTTGAAGCGTTTCCAACTGCCTTTATAACTGAAAGCCTCTGATTATATAATTTTTTCCAACCCAAAAGGGCCCAAGAAAGTGGGTAATGACCTGTAAAACTGGAAAAAAACCCCAGTACATTTGCTCCTATGGTTTTAATACCATGTTTTGCTGCCCATCCATGGAATATGGAGGGCATCACTTCCCAGCTTACCTTCACTCATCCCCCTAAGCTGGCATCACTGTCCCTGGTATAAGCATCTCCTTCAAGCCTCTACCAGACCAAACCCTACTTTTTCTGCTCAGCCTGGACTAGAATTTGTCCTCATTCATCCCAGAATTGTTTAGGTTGGAAGGAACCTGAAAGACCATTTCATTCCAACCCCTGCCCTGGGCAGGGACACCTTCCACTAGACCAGGCTGCTCCAAGCCCCATCCAACCTGGCCTTGAACACTTCCAGCGATGGGGCAGCCACAGCTTCTCTGGGCAACCTGTGCCAGTGCCTCAGCACCCTCACAGGGAAGTATTTCTTCCCAGTGTCGAATGGAAACCTATGCTGAGAGTGGTGCCCAGAGAAGTACCACTTCTCCTTTTGGAGAAGCCAACTCCATCTTGCACACACACTTTTCCATTTGCAGCCAAAAAGAGGAAAATGCTGCATTTCCATTGTTCATTTAGTGCTTTGATTTCTCTCCATTTTTTTTCTGTCTGTGTGGGAATGTGCATTTGTGGGAACAAACGCGTGGTATATGTTATTGTTTTCTGCAGTTGTTTAGTGAGTCCCTTTCTGAAGCCTTATGGACCACCATGGGCTGAGAAACTGGGATGGAAGACCCAGAGAGACAGCCTCCTACAAATCCAGCATCATCCCTTTGAAGTCCCTGGGGCTTCCACAGAAGCCAGAAGTAATTAGCGAGAGAAAGGGATTGTAAGAGCCATGCTGGCTCGCTGTCAGCACTAACCACTGACTATGAATAAAGCAGAGCTGAGCCAATGCCGAGCACAGTTGGAATTACGACACCAAAATGTCCAACCTGTTTATCGAGCATACTGCTGGGCTCGTAGACAGCTCTCCACAGCAGGCCTTGCGCCGTCAGCCTCACACCATGTCGGTACCAAAATTACTCAGCCAAAATATACCAGGCATGGAGGTACTGGGGATGAACTGTGCCTCCTACACCACCATCCCATCAAGACAAGTGGCTGTAGGTTCTGATTTCCTTGGCAGACCAAGTCCAAGGCCTCACTGGATAGGGCTTGGAGCAGCCCGTTCTGATGGAAGGTGTCCTTGCCTATGGCAGTTAGTAACACAAGCAAGAACTACCAAGTGACTTTATGCAACTGTGATATTTGCAGAGAAAATCAGTACTGGTTAATCAAAATGCTTCTTCCTACCTTTCTAAACCTTTCAATCTGTTCCCTCTACCATGAAGTGCTGAGCCTCAGCAACCAGGACCACTCCTTCCTCTTGATTCATGAAGTGGCTCCTCCATGTGATTTGGGAATTCTGCTTGCCATCTTGTCCTCTCTCTATAAAGCAAAAAAATGGCACTTGCCTATTGCTTAACTAATTAGTTCTTCTGTGCCTTCCCCATTAATGGATACTTCCTGCAGTCAGAGATGTCACCTTTCCAAAGACACCATGTGCCTGGGAAAATCCCTCCTCCGCTGCTGAACTGAGATCAGGTTTATAGGGTGGCTGGAGGACATTACTTTAAGATGATCTTTAAAGGTCTTTCCAACCCAAACTATTCTATGGTTATTTTGGGGATATTTCAGAAGAAAAGAGGAAAGGAATTTTAAATTTGCAGCCTGGAAAAGGTATAAATGCTCTTCCTGCTTTTTCTCTTCTAGGAATGGCTTTGAGAAGTTTGTTCCTCTACTCCTGGTTTTCTTCTGCCATCTTGGTTTTATTCTCCCCTCTTGCCTTTACCCCACTTCTTCCTTCCCCGTTATCACCTAATAAAGTTACTATTTTTCATGGCAAAGACTGTGGGCACCACCAAAGTCAGAAGGGACCTCAAAAGGTCTCTAGTCCAACCTCCTGCTCAAAACAGGGGCACACTCAGAGCTGGATCCTAAATTTTGGTTATGAACTCTGTGTTATACTGATGAGCACAGATGTGAGAGCATTCTGTGTTTGGGGCAAACCATGGAAATTCCCACAGCAGTTTTTCAACAGTAAATTCTCATTCATTCAAAAATCATTTGACTTGTGGAAGAATTTTGATTTTTAAAGAGCTGGACAGCAAAACCTCAGAAACTTTTTAAGTTTGAATGCAAAAGCTTCATTTCAGCTTTTTTGTGTTGGTTGTTCTACCGTTTCTTCATTTTGACATCCATGATTTGTATCCCTTTACCTGTCGCTCAGACTGATCTAAGTGGCTCACTTCAATCAAGTCACTCCCATGTCTCTGACTTGACAGTTCAGGAGAACTTCCACTCAGTGAAAAACTTTAACTTCTGTGCCTGATCTGGAACAAAAGAAAATAGAAAACCATCAGAAAAATCCATTCCATGCAACGGGAATTCGACTTTCTGGACAGCTTTCATTACTGTCAAGAAGGGTGGCTGTCTGAGACAGCTCATGAAAGCTTTGGAAGTTCATCCAAAGGCTCTAAACTGGCAGCACATCCCCAAATTCTTGCATCCACTGCCAATATTGTGAGGATGAGATTTTTCAGGGTCCCTTCAAAGAACTGAATATACAGTTCCCAAGATGCCTGAGGTCTCTAAGTCTGCTAGGCTCCTTTTGAAGAGTCCTAGCCTTTGTTTTGGGGGTTTTCCATCTTGCTTTAGATAACCAGAGTGGGCGTCTCGCTCATGGGAAGCATTGTTATGTGTGTCACCTCCTACCAAGAAAAGCAAAGAAGAGGGGGAAAAAACCACATGAAGATATTAAAACAAGGAACTGGAATGTCTACACACCGGTGGGAGAGTTCCTTCTTAATTCACAAAGCCCTATTCACTGTTGGAAATGGCTATTTAGCTATTCATGGCACTCTAAGCAATTACTGTTGGTTTCTGCTCCAGCTCAGATTGGGGTTGGTCCATGTCTTTTTGGATGGCCACATCTGGTCCCCATGCCTAAGCCCGTCCCCAGGGAAAGTCTGCTGACAGAGAAAAGCTGCATGCTGTGGTTCTAGACAAGCTTCTCTTGGAGATATGTTGTAGATATACAGATACATCCATTATATATATGTGTGTGTGTAAATGTACGAAGACATAAATATTGGGCAAGAAAGAGCTTTCAATATTTTCTTTCCTTGAAGCTTGCAGAGCCCAGTTGGCCAGATGCAGCTCACTGAGCAACACTGATCTATTGCAGAGCAAGGATGCTATTCCTAGCATGTCAGCAAATGGGGAGAGGCTGGAGAACAGAGAGGGACTCCAAACATACCTGAGTTTGGCAGGAAAGGCCTTGGGACAGAAAGCAAAATGAGAGAATGTCCTGGGAAGGGAAGTTAAAGACTATCTAGTTCCAACCCCTGCCACTAGACCACATTGCTCCAAACCCCATCCAACCTGGCCTTGAACACTTTCAGGGATGGAGCAGCCACAGCTGCCAGCTGCTCTGGACAACCTGTGCTATGCTAGTGCCAACCTCCTAGGGATGAATTCCTCCCCAATATCCAATCTAACCCTGCCCTCTATCAGTGTGAACCATTCCCCCTTGTCCTGTCACTCCAGGCCCTTGTAAATGGTCTTTCTCCATCTTTCTTGTAGCCTCCCTTCAAGCACTGGAAGGCTGCATTTAGGTCACCTGGAAGCCTTCTCTGGCTGGGTAGAATGACTGATGTGATGAATCTAGGGATGAATTCCTCCCCAATATCCAATCTAACCCTGCCCTCTATCAGTGTGAACCATTCCCCCTTGTCCTGTCACTCCAGGCCCTTGTAAATGGTCTTTCTCCATCTTTCTTGTAGCCTCCCTTCAAGCACTGGAAGGCTGCATTTAGGTCACCTGGAAGCCTTCTCTGGCTGGGTAGAATGACTGATGTGATGAATACAGTTATGTGAACATTTTTTTCTTGCATGAACTTTCTAACTTACACACAGAATGGGGGTCCTGGTGATGGGTGAGACAAACACTTTTCCATTCAGCCAGATCCACCAGCCTGTGCCTTGATGCCCAAAAACCAGAGCTGGTGCGCCTCTCCAGCCAGCAAAGTCTGCCCTGCTCTGCTCCTATAGAAAGGGGATGCCTCCCTTTAGTTTCAAACCCATCATGAGCCTTTCTGCACCTCTTTCTTTAACTCAAGGCCTCCAACTCACTCATTTTCCAGTGACAGAATAAATAATGCTTTGGGGATGTTACAGCTAATCAGCAGGACATCTTTAACCTACTAGTAATTTGAATGGCAAGCAAAACAAGCAGAAACAAAACCCAACTTGTCTCCTTACTTCAAACATTCACTTCCCAAGGAACCCATGCTCCATTTGATATTGAGAAGGGAGCAAGCCATGAGCCCATGAGCACTGCCAACTACTGGGTGCTTGGCTGAATTGGGACCAACAATCTGGTCATAGTAAATCCTTGTTGCTACTGCTACTGAAGTACCCTTGGACAGGATACACTAAAGGCCAAAACAGCCACTTCAAGGAGTATTTTCCCGTGGCAAGACTGTAGATTTGTTCATTGCAAGGCCAAAAGGCATCCATATATTTCTGTAACTTGGAATTTTTGTGGCAGTCTGGGGGAATGTGAGATAAAGCACTGATTTTCCTTTTTGCTTTCATGTTGGAGGTAGGTGTCAGATATCCCTGAGTCTTACTGAACCCTGGTCCTCAGGAGACTTGCTGCATGGCCCCATCCAGTGACCCCTGCAGCAAAGGGAATTAATCCTCCCGGCCATGCAAACACACAGCAAAACCCAATGAAGCAGCTCTGTTGTCGGGATGACATCTGAATGAGCACATCAAGCACCAAGCCAAGTCATCTCAAGTGATGGAGCAGCCTCCAGTCCCCAGGGCAGCTGATTCAGGAGTTTATTGAAAACATTTCATCTCATCCCCCAATTCTCCATGGACCATGGCTTGGAGAAGGCTTTCAGCGCTCCCCATGGAGGGAGTAGCTCCTATGGATGCCATGAATCCTGGGTGCTTGCTACCCTGCAAGATATTTTGTAGTGGGGTTGTATGCTGCTTTGGGCTGGGGCAGAGCTAAGTTTCTTCCTAGTGGCTAGAACAGGGCTATGTTTTGGATTTGTGCAGGGCACAGGGCTGGTAATGCAGAGATGTTTTTGTTGTTGCTGAGCAGAGCTCACACAGAGCCAAGGCCTTTGCTGTTTTCTGTTCTGTTCGGCCACAAAGGAAGTTGGGTGTCCATGGGAGGCTGGGAGGAGATACAGCCAGGACAGGTGACCCAAACTGACCAAAGGGATATTCCATACCATAGGACTTCATGCTCAGTAAATAAAGTGGGAAAAAGAAGGAGAAAGAAGGGACATGTGGAGTGATGGTGTCTGTCTTCCCAAGGAACCATTATGTGTGATGGGTCCTGCTTTCCTGAAAGTCCCAAACAGCTCCTGCCCATGGGAAACAGTGGATTAATTCCTTGTTTTGCTTTGCTTGTGTGCATGGCTTTTGCTTTCACTATTAAACTTTATCTCAACCCCTGAGTTTTCCAGCTTCTATCATTCTGATTCTCTCCCCCATCAAACTGGTGGGGAGTGAGAGAGTGGCTGCATGGTGTTTGGTGGCTGCTGGAGTTAGACCATGACAGATGGGGATACCACAGCCCAGCTGCTGCTCTTTACAAGGGCAGGGAGCTCACCCATCTCCTGCTTTCCAGTGCCATAATGGGATGGGTAGAAGGATGTTGCAGTTCTCTGAAGGCCCAGGGAGCAAAGTGTTCTATACAGAGACTCATGTGGGAAAGAGGCTGGACAGAGAGTAGAGGAGGGGTTGGCAATTGTAAAAGAGTGGAAAAACTAAATAAATAACTAAATAATGGAATTGGAAAATATTACAAAACACTACCCACTTTCTTCCACAGCCAATGTTCAGTTCTGGGCCTCTCAGTACAAGAAAGACATTGAGGGGCTGGAGCCTCTCCTAGAGAAGGGAATGGAGCTTGGGAAGGGCCTGGAGCACACGTCTGATGAGGAGCAGCTGAAGGAACTGGAGGGGCTCAGCCTGAAGAAAAGGAGACTCAGGGAGGCCTTATTGTTCTCTACAACTCCCTGACAGGAGGTAAGAGCCAGGTCAGGCTCTGCTCCCAGGGAACAAGTGACAGGACAAGAGGAAATGGCTTCAAGTTGTGCCGGGAGAGGTTTAGGTTGGATATTAAGGAAAATTTCTTCACCAAAGGGTTGTCCAGCCCAGGGCAGTGATGGAGCCACCACTCCTGTAGGGATTTAAAAGCTGTGTGGATATGGCACCTGGGGACATGGTTAGTGGTGGTCTTGGCAGTGCTGAGGGACTTGATTTTAGAGGGCTTTTCCCCCTCTGTGATTCTGACTACAAGACTTTCTTCCCCATCTTTCACAATATATGGAATGCTAATTTCATGCTCCCTAACTAGTCTGCTATGGAAACTAGGTCAGAAATTCACATCAGGAAGGATGCAGGTTTATACAAGATCTGCTTTTCTGGGAGAACCCTGCTCACAGTGCCTCTTTGTGCCATACTGGAGCAAAAGGGCCCAGGACTGATAACCAACCTGCTTTTCCCTGCTGGAAAAAGACTCTCACAGCTTCCTGTGAAAAGCTGCCACATTGAGGCTCTGATTTAAACCAGAAACTCTTCCCCTCCCCCCCCCCCCTTTTTTCGAAGGACCTGAAAATACCAATGAATCTCAAATATTTGCTGGCATTTGTTGTAGAAACAAGGAAAAACACAATACATGCTCAAAGCCTATAATTTCCCCTAGCAAACCCCAGAATGGTTTTCAACAATCGCTTGAAGTTTTACAAGTCAAACCATTTTAGCCTGAAAAGACTTCATTTCTGCAGCATCTCCTGCTATTGAACATACTGTTTAAATAAATCACCTTGTACTCCTGAGTGAGCAACACAGAGTCATTGAATCATTAAGGTTGGAAAATACCTCTAAGATCATTGAGTCCATGTATTATTTGCTGCTGGCTTTTTCCAGGGACAGGAGCTGGTTCCATAAAGGCATTAAAGCAAACATTTCCTAAGTATTTGCTATTCTTTTATACCACAAAACACCCAGTAAATGACCTGAAAACCTGCTGTTAAGAAGATCCATAAGTATTACCTTTTCTTGTCCTTAGATCAGGCCGTAAGTCTTGCAGCAGGGAGAAATTTCTGTGGCTAAAAATGGTGATGAGGACCAGGGTTTGACTAAAAGGTCCTCAGATGGATGCTGTGGAAGGGCTTTTTTGGGAGTTCATAACAAATGAGCTTTCATAGAATTCCAGATTGGTTTGGGCTGGAAACGCCCTTAAATCTCATTTCATTCCACCCCTGCCATGGGCAGGGACACCTCCCACTAGACTAGGTTACTCTAAGTACCTTGCCTTGAACAATTCCAGGGATGGGGTAGGAAGGCTTTGTTCATGTGCAAATTTCCTTGCCTTTTCAAAGAACAAGCAAGGTTTTCTACTTTCCTCGAGCAGCAAATTTGACCCAGCCCAAAGCAGAAGCAATTGGATTATGCAGAATCTATATAGGAGTAAAAAGATGTCAGGCTTCCACCCCCTGGTCTATGCTATGCACAAATCTGGAAATCAGCAGTTTGCAAGAGAGAGAAATTCCTGGGGATCATCCAAAATAAAAGCCATTTTCCCATTATGAGCAGACTCAAACTAGATCTGCAAATCCAACCCTGTTAGAAGTTTGGATGAGATGTCCTGAACCTGGATTGATTGACTCCCATTTTGATGTGGGAACCCAAACCAGATCTGTTTTATAACACTGCTTCAGAGCTGGCTGAAAAAACTGCAAGTGTCAGATCTTCCAATGTTTTCCTGCTTGCAAAATGGCTGTAAGCCCTGGTTTGAGCCAAGTAGCATGAGTCCTACCAGCAAAATCTGTCAGCCTCAAGTACAGGACCACTCTCCAGTGCAGTTATGAGTCTTTTGGAAACCTCATTCACAATCAAACTCCACCACGGCAGTTTTCCATAGCTTTTTGGGAGGCCAGTTCAAGCACAAAATTTTGCATCCTTGTGGAAAACTGGTTTTGGAGAGTTTCCTGCATTTGCTTGGCTCTCCTTCCACTAACCTTTCAGGCTGGTTTCTAAGCTTCAAAGCATTCCCATTTGCAAACTGAGCAAGTTTTAATTACTCCCATCATTTTGTCTGGAAGGGAAGAACCAACCACAGGGCCAAACAGACAGAGTAGGTTTAATTAGATACTAGCAAGAAATACTTCCCTGTGAGGGTGCTGAGGCACTGGCACAGGTTGCCCAGAGAAGCTGTGGCTGCTTCATCCCTGGGAGTGTTCCAGGCCAGGTTGGATGGGGCTTGGAGCAACCTGGGCTGGTGGAAGGTGTCCCTGCCCATGGCAGGGAGTGGGATGAGATGATCTTTAATGCTCTTTCCAGCCCAAACCAGTCTGTACTTCTATCATTAATGAGATAATGAGAGTAATTGCTCTCAGTACCATACTCCCAAATACACGAACGAGGGTATGATGTCCAAAAATAACCTGAAACACTCTTTGGGTTATAGGAATGTGATGTGAAACAGCAAAATTTACTTGGGAGCATTTTCTCCACTTTGGGACTTGCTTACATGCTCTGGTTGCACATAACCCCATCACCTCTCTCCCCTGTATCCCCAGCCCCTATCTCTGTAACAAGGGCCTCTGCCAAATAATACTTCTACTCGTATCTGAAGGATAAGGCATCCAAAGCTCTGGTACATTCAAATAAAGACTGGAAATAATTTCCTTACAGGAAGGAGCTATCCCAGTTTGCATTCCCTTCCTTTCGATTATACAGCTCAGATTAGAGAGAGTCAGGAAATTGCATCATCTTAGGAAAAACAACGATTAAAAAACTAGAAAGGAAAGAGAAGAATATCAAGGAAAAGGAAATTTTTTCATTTCCTGCCCAAAACAATCCCATAACTTCTTTGAGGTTTCAAAGTCTTGGTTATATTTCTTTTTTCGCTCTTTTTTTGTTGTTTTTTGTAATGTTTTACCATGACGAATTCCACTTAGCACATGCTCCCTATTTTTAACCAAAACATGGGTCACTGTAACAAGGCCCAAGATTTTCATCCAACTAAATGTTTTCGTATTAAAGCTGGAGGGATACTGCCAAAGCAACCAAAACCCAACACCTGCCTCATGATATCCTGAGCGCTGTTGAGAGGACTAACTTGGCTCTGTGTGTATAGAATTATCATGGAATGGGTTGGGTTGGAAGGGACCTTAGAGACCATTGCATTCTACTCCCTGTTGTGGCCAGGGACACCTTCTACTAGACCAGGTAGCTGCAAGCCCTGTCATTTGCTCTGAGCATCCTCTGAGCCTATCAACGTTTTCTAGGTAATAAAGGCTGAAAAAGAGAAGTCAGCATGAAACACCTTGAGCCTAAACATAGAATCTGTGATTCCACAATCAATCCTTGGTCAGTCAGGATAGACAAAACAGTGTTTTCCCTCTGCTCCTGATAAAATTCAGTGGGGAAGAGGGAGAGAACCAAGCTTTCTGACAGGTGGAGAGAAAACAAGGCTGAATTATTTGCTCTCAGTATTAGAGTAACCACACCACGGGAACAACAGGACCAGGTGGGTAAAATAGGTTCATCAAAATGATTTATGTCTGGCTTTGGTAAGAAGATATTCTATGACAGTCTGTACCATGCTCAGTTTAACTCAACCTGGATGGTCTTAGCACTGCTGACTCCCTGCAGATTACATGTATATATGATTTTTCTTTGGTACCAATGTGGCAAAACCCGAGTCAGCTGTGTGCTCCACCCATTTGTATTTTAGCAAACACAAACAAACCTGTCACTAACCATGACTCCCTTTAGAGGCAAGGTACTGCCTTCACTGCTGGGGCAGGAGGATAGCTAAGCCAGCTGCAGGAGGCAGCAGAACAGGAGGGAGCAGCCCCCCAGCTTTCTGATCAACTTTCCTAGCTTAAGCTTTCACAGCTGTCCTACACTTGAAAAATATTCACCCAGGCTCTTTGATGTGGCTGCCACCTTGCCCTTTCTACGGAGAGGAATGTGGACTAAGCGTCTGAGCCCTGTGGAAGAGGGATACCCCATCTTACAGCTTATCTACAACACATGGGCAATCCCACTCGTTTATTTGGTTTGGTAGTGGTTCTTCAGTGTTTCCCTGTAAGAAAAAATGCTCTCAGTTGTATGATTTGTTATCATATTAAGGGCTGTGCTCTGCTGGGTGGCCTGGGGTGATAGTACAAGCCAGGCTGAGATCTCAGTGTGTTCAGCCTGAAGAAGAGAAGACTCCAGGGAGACCATAGAGCCCCTTCCAGTGCCTAAAGGGGCTTCAAGAGAGCTGGAGAGGGGCTTTGGGCAGGTGAGTTTTTACTAATAGCACTGGTGCCTGCATGGACTTGTGACAGACAGTGGTGGCACAGTGGCTGCTTGGTGAAGACATGGGATGGCTCAACACAGCAGCTTGCTTTCCCAAGCAGTTCCCACCCTTCCTGCTGTGCTCCTCTCCCAGCCCCGTTGTTGCAACCCACTGCCCAAACAAGCTCCTGGCTATTAATTTTAAATATCCCTCCCCTGGGAGCACTCCTTAGATAGGAATCTTAGAGCAACACCCACCAAAGCCCTTGTGAGCTGTGGCACATGGGCGTTTGAGACAGGCTGGAGAAAATCTCACTCCCAATCTAATGAGCATCTTCAGACCAGGGTGAACGCAAAGCACCAGTTTGTTTTCTTTTGTTATTACTGCAGATCAAAACAAAGCCAGGAGCATGGCAGAAGGTCCCCAGTGTCAGCAGAGAAATGGGAAGGGGTCAAAGCAGCATCATTAGCGAAGTACTATGCATCAGCTCCTGTATCCAAAGCCAGGTGACCCAGCCTGGGAAGCTCCTCTTCCTCCCTCCATCCTCTCTGAGAGGAGCCTGCAGGGGTCCCAGCTCTCTCCCAGAGCTGCAGGACCCTCCCCACACTGGCAGCCCCTACATCATCCAGCACAACCCCATTACCACTCAGCTGCAACACCCCAACAAAGCAAATCCCTTTCCTCAAACATCCCAAAGCAGCAAATATTTTTGGCAGGGTAAATCAGTGTGACTTGCAAGGGTCAGTGAAACCAAAATGTTACTTCTGATCTGGTGACACAGTTTGTCCTAACCTCATTTATCTATTTGGAACATCAGCAACACACAGCAAATCATGCTACATGGTCTATAAAGCAAATTATGGCTCCTCAGCCCAGCCAGTCCTGTCTCCAGTGCGTTATCCACGACATCCGAGCACTACAAGATTGGCATGCAAAACATCTAAACCATCTCTGAAATCTTCAGCCTTAGGATAGGCTTAAATCATAGAATCACAGAATTTAAGGGTTGGAATGGACTTTACAGATCATCTAGTCCCAACCCTCTGCCATGGGCAGGGACACCTCCTCACTAGGATCAGGTTGCTCCAGACTTCATCCAGCCTGGCTTTGAACACCGCCAGGGTTGGCCAGCCACCACATCCCTGGGCAACCTGTGCCAATGTCTCACCACCCTTAGAGTAAAAAACTATTTTCTAATATCTGACCTAAACTTCCCCTCCTTCATTTTGAACCCATTCCCCCTTGTCCTACCACTGCAGTTCCTAACCAAGAGTCTCTCTCCAGCTCCTTGTAGGCTCTTCAGATACTGAAAAGTTGCTCTGAGGTCTCCACGCAGTCTTCTCTTCTCCAGGCTGAGCAGCCCCAACTCCCTCAGCCTGTCCTCATAGTGGAGATGCTCCAGTCCTCTTAGCAACTTCATGGCCTCCTCTGGACTTGCTCCTACAGTTATATTCTTCTTATGTCTAAAACCCTCACCAAGTAGTGGCAGAATTTCCATGTCCATCAGAAATTATTTCAGTTGTCTTATGGGGCAGATAGAAGATTATTCTGCAACCCTTCATGGATCACAGAGAACTGCTCCTACCAAGATCTGAGCACTATCCATCCTAACATCATCAGTCCAGAACAGCTGGAGCACTGACATATACTTGAAAGCCCTCCTTTTTTTCCCATACTTTAAACATTGGATTCAATATTATATATTAATATAACTATTATTTAATATTCCACCCCTCCCTTCAAGCAGCATCAGGTGTCCTGTATATGGGCTGGTTTCTTGACCTTCTCTGCAACATTTCTTCACAAATTCACTATGGCATCCCTTACTCTGCTGCTCAGTAAATCTAGCATCCCTAATCCATTTAACCCCCTTCCTCCTGTAGAAGACTTTCCAAGCTCCTCATCCTTCCTGCCTCCCTTTGCTGGCCCCACTCCAGTCATGTTTCCATCTGGCTTGGGCATAGGAATGCTCCCCAAGGTGACAGTGCTCCTGTCAATTTGTAGGATGTTGTTCAGATACCCTCAGGGTTGGTAAGCAGTCAAACAGCTCCTAGGATGGAGATGTAGCATCTAGGAATGACTACTTCCAGGGCTGATGTTGAAGTTCTTTCAGGAAAGTGTATTTCTACTTAGAGTGTAAATTTAGACATTTCTGCCATGGGAGGAAGAGGAGAGAGTCAAACCTACCCCTGGGATGGTCATTCTGGGGTTTACAGTGAAAGGATAATGGGGACATGACCCCTTCTGGGCCCCTCAGCTCAGGAGGGATATTGAAGTGCTGGAGCAGGTCCAGAGAAGAGCAACGAGGTTGGTGAAGGGACTCAAGCACTAGTGCCATGAGGAGAGGCTGAGGGAGCTGAGGTTGTTTAGCCTGAAGAAGAAGAGGCTCAGGGGAGACCTTATCACCCTCTACAACACCCTGAAAGGAGGTTGGAGTCAGGTAGGGGTTGGTCTCTTCTCCCAGGCAACCAGCAGGAGGACAAGAGGGCAGAGACACAAGCTCTGCCAGGGAAGGTTTAGATTGGATATTAGAAAGAGGTTTTTGATGGAGAGAGTGATCAGGCATTGGAATGGGCTGCATAGGGAGGTGGTGGATTCACCGTCCCTGTAGGTTTTTAAGGTGAGACTGGATGTGGCACTTAGTGCCATGGTCTAGTAACCACAGGAGGGTTGGACTTGATAATCTTTGAGGTCTTTTCCAGCCTGGTTGATTCTATGATTCTATGACATTACCATCTCCCTTACATCCTCTGCCACAGACAGAATATATCCCAGTTTCCCTCATTTGGGGTCTCTTTAGGACATAGCAGTGTTCGTTGCAGCCCTACAGCTGAAACTGAAACTGTTACCTCTGGAAGGTCAACAACACAGCACTAATGCACTTGGCAGCATCTATGAGGTCCTGGCAGCTCCTGGCACATCAGGACATTCAGGGACCTCAGTTTCAGGAAAAGGATGGGTTTGGCAACCCTTCAGACCCTGGTGGCTGTTCCATCAAAAGTAATGTGCCATGCACCATCCCTATAGCTAGGGAGGAGAATATTTTCCACTTCCACACTACTTTTATCTAGTTTTCCACCAAGAAAACAAACCAGTTTTTAAGGAATGAAATGAACCCAAAAGCATAATGAGATTTTGCTTTTCTCACAAATCTTCTTTCTCCATTTTCTGGTGGGGAGATGGAAAATTACATGGGAGGTGGAAGGAAAAAGTATCACTTAGAGTAAAAATGTTTCCACATGCAAAACTGGAAAAATCACCCCAACTTAATCAAAAAGAGCTGAATGGCAATGTCTCTCTTGGGGTCACCTCATGCCTCTAAGCCTCTTCCCCTGCAGTGATCTGGATATTTATATGGCTGCTCATGCTGCAGTCTTTGGGCATTTCTGCAGCACCATGATTTTAACCAAAAAGGCAGAGGCTGCTGACAGAATGGGAGGAAAAGAGAGAATTGTATCCCTCCAAAGATAAATACTGCCTTGTTGGAAACTGGGATGGCTGGAAGCCTCTCACAGCTCATTGCTCCACAGCAAACAAGCTGGTGGTCTCCATGCAACAATGGGCAAACATCCAACTTGAAGACACTCCATTCCAAAATGACAGCAGCTGATGAATGTCCCAGCAGCATCTGCTGGACAGGGAGAACACCCAGAGATGGAACACATGCACTAGCCCTTGCCATCCCTGGGAAAGGGCTAGAGGAGGTCAGCACTGTTTTGGCAGTGCACAGTAGCCCACAGCATTACGAATAAATGCCCCTGGACGTGAGCCAGCTGTTCCCATGACAAACTGCTGGGTTTCTCACCTCAGGCAAGACAACGCCCCCAAGGTGGCACCACCAGCAGACAGGATTCTGCTGACAAAGGCTGTTAGGCCAAGCTGATGATAGCTGCTGCATCCATCCCTGAGACACTACTGAATAACCTGCAGGATTTTTCCCACCTGTCGCCAACCTTTTTCTCAAAGCACAGGGATTTCCATAACGTGCCACGCATATAGAGATTTTATTTTTCCCTTCTTTTTCAATTACATGTTCCATTAACCACCTGCACCTCCTGATTTGCTGAAGACTAGCTGAGGTTTTCACACTGAAGAGGGAAATAAAGCAATGATCTATTACCATTTACAGCTGCCATGGGATGATGCAAAACTTAATCAGTTGTTTGTGAAATGCTTTCACTAGAAGGGAAAAAAAGGCTGGGGAAAAAAGCAATCCCTTGCTGAAGATAGTTTCCACCCCATCACCCTCTTGATTTTCTTTTAAATAAATGCCTGGGGAAGTGGAAGCCTTCAAAGTGTGTCCCACTGACGACAGCTCTAGGCTCTCTGCTATAGAATGATCCCAAACTCCTTCCTACAATGCCATTGGTGCTGGCCCTTTCCACAGGGGTCACTTTTCTGCCCACACAACCCAACTGAAGGCAAAAGAGCCATCCTTGAGGGCCAGATCTCCCTCTGACTTTGCCTGTGATGAGCTCTCAGCAAGATGTGGTGTTGTTTGAATCAGAGACAATGCTCTGAAGGTGATCCCCTCAGCCTTCCCTTGATTAGCCTCAGGGCTAGAAGTCCTCTTTGGTCAGCTGTGCCCATGACAGGTGGGTTTAGTCAACACTACTCAGATGACTTTAGAGGTCATCAGGCCCATTCCTGACAAGACCATTCCAATGCAATTTGTTGACCTGATGCAATCCTGGCAGGAATGATAGCTCTGTGTAGCTATTCTTCAAAGAGATGGACAGCAGGTAGATACAGAACTCTGAACAAGACATCTCCTTCCAGTTCACTTCTGCTGAAAAAAAAATCAACCATCCCCACTATGCCAGCAGCACTGGAGGAATTCAGCTGGTCCCACACACGCGTGTTCCTCCCTGATAATAAATACCTCTTCGCTTTCCAAATCAACCCATGTGAATCATGTACATCTTAAAGACCACCCAGCTTGAGCTTCAGAACATTCAGCAACAGATAAAAATAACAATTGCATTAAGCTAGGCTACATTCCTTGCCAGGAAGCTTAGCAGTGGGAAAATTCCTCCTCTAGGGAGTTTTGCAGCCAAGGACAGGCTCTTAGGGTTCATGACCAACAGCATGCCCCACGCACATCTAACAGATATGGGGAAAATGTGGGAAGAATTATGAGACTGGTTACTTCCCCCTAAATCTTGCTTTTGTCTTCATTCCTCAAAGGGAAAGTGTGGTCGGGTCAGTGATCCCGGCAGAATGCCAGCCAACCGGCACTGAGGCTCATTTGTCACAGATGCTATGAGGGAGCTGGTGACAGGAAGGCTGTACCAACTAGAGCATCATCTTTCCCTCCAGTCCATTTGTTAAAACCCAACCAAACTGAGGATATTAGAGAAAGAGGAACTATCACCTCATTTATTTGTCAGACTTCCACTGAGCATCTCCAAGGACAGGTCCATATGTGCCAGTTGAAGAGTGCGTTGTATAATGAAGGGCTATGAAAAGGCATGAGCCAAACTATGGATTACAGAGAAAAATGTTCCATGGAGGTGAAAGATGAATACTCACACACATACACCTTCCAGTATTTTTATTTTGCAGAAAGGCAAAGAAAGGAAAGAGGCTTGAGATTGCTCAAAAAATCCCCTGTGGGGCTTAAATGCTGTGTCCATCCTCCAAACCTTTCCAATGCTTGGGCTCAAAATAATTCAGAAAGGTCTGTTACAAGGCTTGACACCTGTTTTTGCTGGAAAGAGCACTTCAACGCTGGACCACAGAGAACACTGTGCTTCATGCACAGAATTGGATTTGTCTAGCTGCCTTTCACCCTTAGTCCAATCAGAGGTTACTTGGCTAATTTTACAGAGCAGTGTGATTGTCACATAAGGAGAAGACGTCCCATCAGAATCACAACAAGGTCTGGAAGAACCATTGACCTAAGATTCAGAAGTTGGTGTATACATCAACTACCTCCTTTTTTTTTTTGTTTTCGCCGTTTCATAGACAATACAGTTGTCTTTCCCCATCTCCAGCCCGTTTCTCATCACTGCTAAGAAGCTGCCTTGACACCTGGTAAAGGAACAGTAAAATGGTGGGAGAAGAGAGCAGGCATCAGTAATACTTAGTGATTAAAATCATTCCTCTGAACCTCAGACTCTTAGGAACCTGCCAAAAATTATTCCAAGTGAGTTAAGAACGGTACAGAGTGACAACTGTACATAGATAACTGTGACAAAAAAAGGCCTCAAAACACCTTCAAATTAATTAATAAGTTCAATCACCACCAAGGCTCCTCTGAGGAGTCCCAGGGCCCAGTTTTCCTGCTTTCAATTGATTTTACTTAGACACAGAGCTTGTTACTCCCTAGCAAGCACCCCAAATTGTATTGTGCTTGGCCTCCTTTGGATCCCACTCGTGGGATTTGGGGATGATGCCGCCCTGCCAGATGTTTCCAGCGCCTTGACAAGAAATACATGTTTTTCTTTCATTGAACACCCTGGCAAGAGAATCCACGTGGATTGTAAACTTTTTGTACAGAGATATATATTTTCTCTCACTGTTTATAAACACACAGAGCACAGTTCTTCTCCCACCAGGGTTATATGAGCTCAGAATTTATCCACGTTGGAGAACATACTCCTGACTTACACCAAAGCAAGCAGAAAAACTGTTTGCAGGAGAAAAAAATAGATTGGGCAAGCAACTGCTGTTTTAATATAGATTTGAATACACAATATTTAGATTACTTGCAGTAAACAAACTTGTCTCCACACCCACAAATCAAATCTGAAATCTAGAGGGAAAGTCAGGGAAGAATACCCTTGTCTTCCCCAGTGGGAAGGGAGGCTGCTCAGACCTGAAAAATGCCCTTGGCAACACCCTCATTTGGCAGCTGCTTTGACATCACTGAGCCAGCCCCCAAATTTTCCCTGTGGAAAGAGCAGGGCCAGGATGTCTCACACCTGGAGAGGTTTTGCTGGCTGCTCACCAGCTTGTTCTTGCTCATTAAGGCCAGGTTGGTCAGGGCTTAGAGCAACCTGGTCTAGTGGAAGGTGTCCCTGCCCATGGCAGGGGTCTTGGAATGAGTTTTAAGGTCCCTTCCAGCCCAAATCATTCTACAGTCTGTAGCTCCAAGTTCTTTTTCCTTGCTGCTTCTCCTACCTCACTCCTTGGCCTTGCTCTGCTCCACCCCATGTTTGCTTCTCCACAGGACTGCAGCCTGGTCCCAAGTGTCACTGAAGGCAGGTTGCTAGTCTGGATCTACCTTCTTCTACCTAGCTGCTGTCCCAGCCTTCAGTACCTGCAAAATCACCCCAGGATTCTAATGGAATCAGGCATGTGGCTCCTGTTCATGGGCTTAAAAGCACAAACCCAAGGTACATTAATTTGATAATTAGATGAGGCAATAAGGATGGTTAGCATCAAGCATCCTTACGAGACATTAGAGAAGCCACTAATGTTTTGACATAAAAATAAATAAATTATGATCCTTGTAGGGCTGAGCTCTCATAATGATGCATTTTCTGGCCCCAGAACTGTTGCTGTTGTTGAAATAACATGAACACACTGGTAACAGAATAAAACACTATATGTATACATATGTATGTATACATCTATAAATGTACACACACACAAAGAGGAGGGGAGAGATAAATATCTCCAGGTCACAAATGAGCAGTTTTAGGAAGCTGCAGGACACAAGGGAGGATTTTGTTTAGAGTACAGTTTCCCCTTCCTTCCTCCAGGATGAGATTTCCAACATCTGTCCCCCTTCATCTTCAAGCAAAGCCAAAGGGGTCAGGAGTGCAAAACCAACACTGCACAGAGAGGTCAGGCTTTGGCAGGGTATCGACTTGATTTCAGCTGGATGAGGAGCACTAATTGTGCTCATCCCCTGGAGCTTCTGCCTGATGGGGCTGCAAATGCCTGGCAGGGTACTGCTCCTTTGCCACATTGATTTAAAGGGTTGGGGATGCAACAACTGGCCAAAGATAAGGTTAATCACTGATGCTGCATCTCTCTCCCTCCATCCTCACCATTTCATGACTGTATCTGACTGTGGGTGGAGATGCCTCACATAATAAAGCTCAACATTTTCAGAAAAGCAGAGGGCAGAAAAAGGATGAATATCTGTACACACAAAATCCCAGCAGGGTAAGGAAGGAAAAGCTGTGTTATAGTAAAGGAGCCCTGTTAGCACAAGACATGGGTGCACATGTTGCTGGAACCAAGGGAAACAAGTGCCAGGACAGTATCCCACCAGGCAGAAAAAAACCACTGCTTTAACAGTAAAACTGGACCAAAATTATTTATGAAATGGCTCCTGGGGGAGAACACAAAGAGGGTCTCCATGGCCCAGGCCAAGTCTTTCCCCCTGCAAACAGTGTTGCCACCTCATCCTTCACCACACATGTGCATCTGTATAGGTGAGTCACTCAGAGGCACCAACAGTCTGGAAGATCTCAGCATCTGGTGGCTTCTGGTGCTGCATGACAGAATAAGTGGATGGCAAACAGCCAGCAGGAGAAGGCTACCACCAGAGACAGAGATTAGCAAAGGTGGGTACATGTTGAACCCCAAGAAGGGAAAGCTATGACAATTTGACTTCAAGTCCAACCACTCCTTGGGGAGATTAGAATCTCACAGCAGCAGGAAAAGATTGATATCAACCATCTTCCCTTGCTCTGGGATATTCCTTTGAGAAGGTGGTGCCGAGCCACGTGGAAGCATACTCTTCCTTCCCACCAAGCTGTGTCGGACAGCCTTCAGTGTGGCTGCTCTGAAATCCCTGCCGGGGCTGAGCAGCAATGAATCATGAATCATCTGTGCTTAGCAAATTCCTATCATAAATGTCTGACAGCCTAATTTATACCAGGCTTCTGAGAATGACAAATGCCTGCATTTTCCAAGGAGAAAAGTAAAATGAGGCCTCCTTCTTCCTTCCACTTTTGAGGGGAGTTTGGGTTTCTCTTGCTGTTCCAGGCTAGCTGGAGGCATATGATGGGACAAAGATGTGGGGATAAAAAAACCTCCAAACCACAACACTATATCTACTTATCATACTCCTTTGCAGCCAACTCTTGATCCTGCCACAAGACCATCTTCTCTTCAGCCCCAGAGAACCATAGCTAGGAAGCTGCATTGCATAGCTAGTCCAGTAGCAGCACAGAGCAGAAGATGAGCTGGACAGGTGTGGTAGCTGCTGTCACAACAGCACAATTTGTCTACAAGGCTGCTTGTTCTCTAGATAGATCTACACAAGAGCCCAGAGAGGCCAGATAAATTATCCCACAACACACTGGGATGTGCCATGTCCTTGGCATCAAATCTATGCACCAGGGACAGGGTGGATGCTGCAGCCTGAGGATTATTACACAGTTTGTTTGCCCTCATAAGCGAGCCAGACTAACACGAAGGACCAGGGGTATACCTTGCTGTGGCAATCTGTGCTTGGGGGCACTACCAAGCACCCCCAGAGAGGTGGCAAGAGCAAACTCAGTGTGAAAGCCAGCTAGAGAGCTCCTGCAGGAAGAAGTTTCCTGACTTAAGAAGCATAAAATCAAAATCTTTCCCTGGACAATATCCCTTTTGTTTAAGGAGGAAAGTAGTCCTGAAAAAGCGGAGCTTTTCTGTTGGAAAACTTGAATAGCCAAACCCTGGGAGACTGCTGAACTCACTTTCCACAGCCATCAGGAGGAAGGTGAAGCTGAAATACTCCATCCAGGAAAGGCCTTCAAGAAAACAAAACCTGTTTGTTCGGTGCCGATTTTCCTGCTTATAGGGAGGAGGGGAGGCTCCTGAGGCAATCATACACATGGGGACCAGGGGCCTTTTTCTACTCAGCTCCATCTGCCACCAGTTTACACACTCAGGGTCAAAACCCCTTCCCTGCCAACATGTGAGCTGCACCCATCCAGTCTTGTCTATACGTCTCTGGTCCAGCCACCTGACGGAGACCACAAGCCCCAGCAAACCAACCTTCCCCAGTTCAGTTAGCATAACCCTCCTCATTCAAACCCTTTGACCATGCAGCAGCAACAGCAGAAAAGGGAAAAGAACCAGAACAAGATGATGGGCTTCCTCATGGCCAAGACAAGCTCTTGCAGGGGTCAGGATCTGCAGAACACCCAGGTGGCCCAGCCACTGGAGACATGCACGTTTGGAGAAATAGATGCAAGGTTTGGGGGTATTTTTCCATGGGGTGACATGAAATGCACCACCAAACACATTAGTGAAAACTAAATATATACATAACTAGAATCTCTTTCCAGACCATCTCAAAGTGGAGCTGGAGATGGTCCTCTCCCTGTTAAAGTAGAGGATGTGGAAGAAGAACCTGGCTTTTGTATGAAGCCGAGCACCACACAAAGCACCACCTGCACATCACAAACTCCCCAAGGCTAAACATGCTTCCAGAGCAGACAGAACCCTCATCCTCTAATCCCCCAAAACCAGGAACAAGAGCGGGTGCCATGGGAAGGAGGGAGCAGAGCAAGGGAAAGGAACAGGAACCACCATGAGCCCAGAAGGGTTTGTCCCACCAAAGCTCCTACACAACAAGTGGACCAAGACAGCCTGAGCATCATTCATTCAATGACACTCACTGTAAATTTGTGGCAGTCAAAGGACACACACACACCTTTAGAAGCCAGCAGGACTTCTGCCAACAACACAAACAGCAGCAGGGTCTGGAAATGGGCTTCTCCAGCCACACAGAGCTGCTTTAACTCACAAACCCAGGAGAAAAGTAAAGAAAAAAATCATTTGGTGTTTTTGCTGGCTGCCTCTTTTGCCAGGTTAGTGAGTTAAATCAGAGTCTGACAAGTGCTGAAGCCAGCACTAGATAACTACAGAGTGCAGGATTAGAGCAAGGATGATAAAAAAGGGAAACCTCCACTTTTTATTTTTTAAGGCATTGCATTGTAAGATTGCTTCCAGCTGCCTTCCCAAACTCTGGGAGACAGCATGGCAAGAAACAGACAGCTGCTTCCAAAACCACCAGTCAGTAAATGCAAAGATCAAGAATGAAAAGAAGGAGAGCAAAACATAATCTGCCCAAGGATCAAGTTCTGGGTTGGGTAGCCTAATAGCTTGATGAAACCAGCTAGAAGAGATAACCTGTTCACAAAACAAAAAGGGGATGTCTGGAACAACTGCATTTGGCCTCAAAATCTGAATTCCAGCCCCAAACTCTACCTGTGGGAGGAAGAAAGCAGCAAGCCAAAAGCAGAAGGTGGAAGACTCTTTGCATTTTTCATGTTGACCCTCAGAAACATAATACAGGAAACCCAAAAATAACCCTCTCAAAACATTCCCAGGCACCTACTCATACAATATGGAGAGCTGATATCTGCTGATGGTGATGGTCTTGCACAGGCTCCTGGACCAAGGAGGGAACAAGGAATCCAAGAGTTACTGCTCTTCAAGGTTCTGGCATCTGCATGTGTGATAGATAAGAATAAAATCAGTCTTCTCCAGTGGGTTGTAGACAAGACCCTCTCTTGAAGTGCAAAAATTGCTCACCTGTATTCAAAGCATTTGGGGTGAGTGGAACAGGAGAAAGGCAAAATAAAAGTAATTGAGAAATAGTGAAATAGCTTCAAATTAAAGCAGAAAAAGCAGAAGAAAAACCTTCTGGCAGCAGATGGAGCATGTTGTGTCTCCTCCCTAGCTCCCTCTTGGCTTCACCAGGTGCACCAATTATCATGCACAGGGCATAGTGAAGGACAGGCCCACATCTGGTTTTCCTTTACAAAATCACAGAGAGTCTGTAAATACCTCTTCCCTTCTCCAGACAAAGCAAATCCAACACTTCCAGTCTCTAACTGCCTGCCTTTTACCTGTACTTTCTTCCACCACACTCCACCTCAGGAGCAGAGGCAAGAAGTGTCATCAGTGCTCAAGACCTAGGAAGCACCAAAGCACAAAGGGACCTTGTCTGGCTTTCATCACAGGTCTTAGAGCACCTGATCCAAACACCTGGGCTTCCACTGCATTGTGTTACCCCTGAGCATCTCTTGGGCCAGCCCCTCCTAAGCTAGATCTTGCACACCACTACAACCCAATACCCAAAGGCATCTTTTCTTGGGGGTTTTAGGACTGTACAGTTTCCTCTCATTTCTAAACCCCAGTTCCTAGCACAGCAATGTCCTTGGTCTCCACACCAAGGTCAGGCTCACCTTGCATGCCTTCCTATGTGCAGACACACCATGGGCTGGGCAATAATCTGGTGACCCCCACAGTGTCAGGGTTTCCTGCCTGTCTCCTAAGCCATCAATATTTGCTTTCTGAAGCTAATTAGAATCATAGAATGGGTTGGATTGGAAGGAACCTTAAAGGTCACCCTGTTCCAACACCTTCCATGGGCAGGGACACCTTCCAGTACACCAGGTTTCTCCAAGGCCCATCCAACCTGGCCTTGAACACTTCCATGGATGGGGCTGCTCTGAGTGACCTGTGACAACAGTCCTTCACCTGAGATTCATTACAACAAGAAGTCACACATTTTGTACCTCTTGTCAGCAAGATTCACTGCTGAATTGAACTGTAAGGCCCTGTGAAAGCTCAGAGGCAGCGTGTGGCAGTAAATCCCAGCCCTTCCTTGGCAGCCTTGAAGTGCCATGTAAGCAAGATTATCATCACTGTCATTCTAGCAACTGGGGAAACTGAGGCATGTGAGGTGATGTGACCATT
>NW_008685339.1:75694-78141 GCF_000695815.1 Acanthisitta chloris
AGAGCATTCATCTTCCCAGAGTTATGGCCCAATTTGAGATCTACAAGACCAGATACAGAGTCATTTTCTGTAGTGAACAGCCCGTGGACTCCGAGTGGACTGACTCCAATCAAACTCAGAGTGGCAGTGAGGATTCCTCTCTGCCAGACATTACTGCAGGGAGGAAGGGTCAGATTTTGCAGTCTCTACAAAGATCAGGCTCAAAACCTGAATTAAGGGAAAAGAGATATTCTTCACTTAAGATTAAGAGGAGAAATAAAAAGTACTTAAAGAGCTCTTAATTAACATTTGATATAGAGGATTGTAGAATCCCAGAATGGTTTGGGTTGGAAGGGACCTTAATGACCATCTCGTTCCAACCCCCTGCCGTGGGCAGGGACACCTTCCACTAGACCTGGTTGCTCCAAGCCCTGTCCAACCTGGCCTAGAACACTCCCAGGGATGGAGCAGCCACAGCTTCTCTGGGCAACCTGTGCCAGTGCCTCAGCACAGCGAAGTGCCTGTTGACACAAAAGAAACCATGCATTCCGCTAACAGTAGGACATATATTTGTGGTGTGAAATCCCCTCCTTGAGCTTTGCAAGCATGTGTTAAGGAAACTTCCCTGTCCAACAGGAGTCACTCTGGCACCACCTGAGTTGGAGACTGAAGCCCCTTCACAGCGACACACACCACACTCACACAGTCAGACCAGGCATCCTTACTGGCTCAACCCTAGTTTCCCATAGAAGAGTCTCAGACAACCAGATAATTTAATCATGGTGCAATAACTAAATAACAGAATAGCCGAGCTGGTGCATCCGAGGGAGCATCCTGAGCAAAGGAACCCCTGGGTTTTTATCTCCTCACAGCCTAAGAGTGGGAAAGTCTTGGGGGTCTTGGGCTGCTGTCTCGGTGTGTCTGGTCACGTGGCTGCATCTCATCCCCGTGCCCTTTGTTATGTCAAGAGTCAGCAGCTCACAGCCTCTTGCCTGGGGCTCCTCCACCCAGAGCTCAATCTGCAGCTCAAACTGCAGCTGCACACCAAGCCACCTGCACTGAATGTGTCCCTTAACACATGGGCTGTCACCTGGACCAGGGTCAGAGATATCACTGCAGCCCAAGTGCAGCCACCTCACGCTTCCTCACCCTGGCAAGAATCTCTCTGTTGCATCCTTAGGGATTAAATGCAAGCGATTCACATTTCATCCAAGAGAAAAGTGAAAAGCTAAACATCTACCCCCTTGGTAGAGAGATGCACAACCCAGTAATTCCAGTTTATAAGCCTGCAATCAGTGCAAGTGCAAATTAGGAAATTGCCATCAGAATTTATCTTATCTTTAAATAATAAAAAAAAAAAAAAAAAAAAAGGCAATTTAAAACCACTCTGGCTGCTGAGCTTTCATAAAAGCTTTCCAAGCCTGCCATTTCTGCACTGTGTGTCACCACAGAAGACACATGAGATGCAGTGAATTCCCCCAAGTTAATTTGAATTATGCCACAAAACAGATGTGTTCTCTGGTGCACAGAGAGCCTTTCTTTCCTCCGTTTTGAAATGACTACTGCCACATCTCATTAGCTCCTGTTATCCCACTGCATCGTCTGACATGACCTAACAAGTCCTGACACACTCGTATCATCAGAAGAATGGGGAGCAACTCGACGCGAGTTGGGAAGAGCTGTTGTGTTGTAGGAGAAGGTTTGATGGGAAGTTGAGGCTACTGACTTAAATTTGAGAGAAATTCCCCTTTCCACACTGATTAAGACCTCACAGCATGCAGGACTGAAGGTGAAATTAATCAGTGAAACATATGGAATTTCACCCTCTGGGCTCAGCATCCAACTTGTGGGAAAAGACACAAGCAGAAGCTCTGAAAGTAGAGAGAAATCACTAGAAACACCCAGCCTGGCCTCCTGCATTAGAACAGGCTGTACTTTTCTCCCAGAAATTCCTCCACCAAGTCCAGGATTGAGGAGTAATCTACCACTGCATGATGGATATTAACTCAAGATAGAGCTGAGAAAAATGCACAAGATCCTTTGGACATCTATTCCAAAGGTTAAACCCTCCTTATCTTTAGAAAGCTTTAATCTAATACCCATTTTCTGAGCTCAATTTGCAGTCGCCATACCTGGCTGGGTCTTCTGCTCAGTTCATAGAATCACAGAAGGGTTAGGGTTGGAAGGGACCTTAAAGACCATCTTGTTTCATCTTGTCCCCAGCCATGGGACACTCTTCCACTAGACCAGGTTGCTCCAAGCCCCATCAAACCTGGCCTTGAACACTTCCAGGGATGGGGATGGGTTGAGGACACCTTTACATCAAGTTTTTCCTTCCCACTCTTGTGACAATGAGTATAGATGACTATGACCATGAGAAACATACCCTTCAGCACAACCTGATGCTGATTTACTCAGTTCTCCCTCACTAGAGCCTATAGATCCTTCACCTAAGCCCATATCTCTCC